>NC_050514.1:11640393-11659602 GCF_002922805.2 Oryzias melastigma
GACAAATCTATCACTGTCAGCTGAACTCCTCCATCTGTGCCAGCAGGCACCAACGTTTTGATAAGGCCTCATGCAGGTCAGTTAATCCCTTAATCTCTTATTTTATTATCGATGATTTCCTACAGAGCATCCATATGAACTCAAGAATTGTAGATTAGCATTGGTTTAACCCTTTTACACTGGAGCTCCAGTGTTTATGTTCTTTGATTTATCATATTTTTTTTATTTTTATTAGCACAATCAATATAATTCCAACAGATTTTGAAGAAGAAAAACGGCTTGCCGCGGCAAGCCGTTTTTCTTCTTCAAAATCTGCTGGAATTATGTTGATTGTGTTAAGAAAAGAAAAAAATCCAGTACATTAAAGATTTTGTGTTTAAGCCACACCTCAGGTGTTAAAGGGTTAATATAAAAAAAATTAGATTTCTTCACCTCAGTAAGATGAAAAAACAAAAACTTTCAAACATATAGGATAACTTGCTAAGGAGTAAACATGCAATCAAACCAACTCTCAGAGTAAATGCTAGCAGGACTCTAAAGTGTTAAATCCATGAATCCTCTCTGCTTCTGAATCGTTTCTCGTCTCTTCACAGATGCAGACTGCCCAAGTAGAGGTCCCCTGAGGAAAAGCAAGGACAAACTGCCTATAGAAAGGGCAGCGAGAAAAGCAATGTTATTTATTTAAGGCCCTATTTATGCAAATCACTCTAACTAATTATATTAACTCAGTGACCATGTTAAGTAATTTTTAACATGCTTATTTCAATCCAAATGTGAAGAGAATGATTATGTTCTTGTGCACTGAATTAATAGTTTACATTAAAATGATATTGTTTTGATCACATTTTATAGTTGACTGATTGATTATTCATTTTAGGGAGTCATTGAATGCTCTAATTCAGATCATTTACCTAATAAAAAAAATATATTTTGGAAATATTAAAAGACCAACTAAAAAATAATAAAATAAAGTCAAGTTTGCGTTCAAGCAAGATTTGCTTCAATAATGATTCTCTCTCAGTACTCAAACATCATGAACTGTCCCATCGTTCTGTTTAAAGTGAGCCATAAAAGAGTCAGTTTTCATCATTTGTCAGAATGCTCATTTTTCTGCTGCTGCTGCTGAATGAATGAATGTATCGATTCCCAGGATGATATTTCCCTTTTCATTCCACAGTCAATAAAGGGCAAAAAAAGTAGTGCGCAGTTTTTACTTCCTCATTTCACTCAGAATTGATTTTGTGTCATCATGAAAAGGTCAAAAATATTACAGACTCTGAATCTCATCATGTCTTTCAAGGTAAGTGTAATCGCTCAAAAAGCCCTCCTCTGAGTTTGTGCATCGTGACAGCTTTACTTAGCATTTTGGAACAGCGTCGTGCGCGATTGCAGGGTCAGAAAGTGTGAGCTGGAGCTTAAGACTAGAAAGAGTTTTGTCTCCCCCTCCTGTGTTAACTTCACTCCCATCAGCTCTTCCCTCTGGCTGAGTGTTCATAAATCATGTTTTATGGGTCTTTGCAATCAAACATTTTCATATTTATCACTTTATTGCAATCAAAAGTCTCATTAAATGTCATTTTAGTGTCCAAACTAGGAATAATACAGCTCTTATTAATAAATAGAGAACTCAAATTGTACTAATTTGTTTTAGTGATAAAGTTTAAATTAAATCTTCCTAAAATGCAAACTTAACTTAAAATGTTTCATATTAAAAAAAAAAAATCTTGCAAAATAATAGTTTTTCACCCCAAAAAAACATGTGGCCCACTAAATCTGTTGGGTGATTTGTAAGGTTTAAAGCCAACTGTGTGTTTATTTAACAAAGCAACATGTTCCTCATTCGCCTGCTCGCTATTGACAGTTCTGACACTTACTTTTTTAGGCTGAGGTGCTCAAAGGCAACAGCCGTAATGGATCAATGCACTTCTGAACAAAGAGGTGCAACACCTGCTTGATTGCTGACCTTTTCATCCTTTTTGTGTTTGCTAGTTGCCATTACTCTTTTGTAATGCTTTCTTAAGGCACACAAAACGTCAATTTGAGAATGGGAACATGCGTGATGTGACAAATGTTACATAAATCCTGAGATGTCTACAGATTGTAGGAAATTATTTAAAATGAAGAGAGGAAAAAAATAACACAACAACTTCACTTATTTGATGTTTTTGGATGTTATTCTGAGTTTTTCATGTGAAATATTTAGACAATTTCATCAAGAAAGTTGTTCTAGTGAAAGAAATGTTTGCAGAGAACAACAAATATATAAATAAGTAAAGAAGGCACTTTAGATCTTCAGTTCTCTCTCAGAACATAAGGGTTTACCTGTTCAGTAACTGTCAGACAAATACACATTTTTATGCACTGATTCTTTTTAGATACTTTTTTGTCTCATCTTTCCTCATCCATTCTTTTGCTTTAGTCTGTCAAAACTGAGAAAAGTGACCTGGATTCCTTTCTTCCTCTTTACACCTGTTCATTCGCAGGTTGTCACTTCCAATCATTTCCAGCTCCTGACGGCAGGTAATTGACTGCCCCTGTCGGTTCCTCTGATGTTTTTAATGCTCTCTGTGACGACAACACTTGAGGGCAGGAGGTGAGAGAGGGGAATATGACTTCTACACATGAAGCTTGCAAACTTTTGTTTGTCTTGAAAATTGAGGCCACCGCTGTCTGTCTGAGTGTGACAAAATAATGTTTTCAGCATAAAGGATTAAACTACAATGCAAAATATTCATTTTCTTAGTTTGTTAAATAGGATGAGAGTCCATTTTATCAACAATAAAGCTGTCAGAGTGATGAAAGTATGCACAGCAGCACCTTGGAACCAAATATCATTGAGGGAAACTTAATTTTCTAACTGTTTTTGAGAAACTTTGAGATTTGAGGCAAAAAGCTCCTTCCATTAGTGAGAGCAGTGAGGATGACAGGATCTCCCTGCATGACAGTGATCCCAGACAAATCGCCCAGGCAACGAAAGAGTTGCTATGCAAAAAGCATTTCAAGGATCTGGAGCGCTCTAGTCAGACTCAGGACCTCAGTCTACATTAATAAGTCTGTCTTGCCCCAAAACATCAGAGTTCACAGGAAAGATTTGCATAAAAATGGATCAAAATAGCTGAAGCGGTGTTTAAAAAAACTGCTAAAGACCTACAGGAAATGTTTGGCCTCTGTCATTGACAACCAGGGTTACATCTCAAAGTGTTGCAGTGAAGCTTTGTTATTGAACAAATACTTATTTTCTAACAAATACTTATTTTCTGCACTTACATTCAAATACATCCTTTAAAAATCACACAATTTGATTTTCTGGATATATATATTTTTTACATTCTTCCTCTCTCAGTTAAAGTGTAAACATGCTTATGGTGAATATGACACACCTCTCTCATCTTTTTTTAAGATGATCTTGCAGATTTGGTGACTGAAAATGACTTTACTGTTTTGCCAAACTGCATTCATACATCTGTGGGATAGTTATGCTTTCTAAGTCCATCTTTAACATTAAACGATATAAATAATTCCTGGGGCAAGTATTTACAGTGGTCCTGAAGTGCAAATCACAGCAAAAAAGCAAATTCAAATATCACAACAATAAATAAAAAATAAACCAAATCACAAAAACAACAACATTGCATCTTAAAAATCAAAACTAAACATTTCGGAAACTGGAAAAGGCAGGTACTATGATGGATGATGATGTCTGATTTTCAACGTTGGACTTTTAGCAAATGTGTCTTACACTTTTAAAAGTTTCATGATTAGTATGGGGGCTGCACGGTGGCGCAGTGGTTAGCGCTCTCGCCTCACAGCGAGAAGGCCCCGGTTCGACTCCCGGCTGGGACCTTTCTGTGTGGAGTTTGCATGTTCTCCCCGTGCATGCGTGGGTTTTCACCGGGGACTCCGGCTTCCTCCCACCGTCCAAAAACATGCTTCATAGGTTAATTGGTGACTCTAAATTGCCCCTAGGTGTGAATGTGAGAGTGAATGTGTGTGTGATTGAGGCCCTGCGATGGACTGGCGACCTGTCCAGGGTGTACCCTGCCTTCGCCCTTCAGTAGCCGGGATAGGCTCCGGCACCCCCGCGACCCCACAAGGGAAGAAGCGGTCTGGAAGATGAATGAATGAATGAATGAATGAATGAATGAATGATTAGTATGGAGCAAATCCAGAATCACTTCATGCCGAATAACTTTCAGTTGAAATGATGTTATGAATTGTGCTTTATAAATAAACTTGCCTGCTTAATATGTTATTCCATTGAGTGATTTTTACTTCAAGGCCACCATAGGTATTTCATCATTGGACTGTCCACACTGGAGTTAGGATGTGTTCAGTTCCTGGCTTTGAAAACCTTCAGGCATATTGATTATTTTTCTGGAGACCAGTAATTCTTTTTGCCAGATGCAGCTCTAATTTATTGGGAGATGACCCAGAAGGTGAAGTCTGTTGTTTGTCTTTCTTTTTTTTAAGTTTCCATCATGTCTTTTCAGTCTTCTCCAGTCATCCACCTTCAGGCTTGCATGCCTTCATTAAACTGCATTTATTCTTTAAAGCAGAGTTTCAAAATGCCAAAAATCAACAGAAAGTGCAGGTCGTTGCCCCCGTGGCAAACACTGGAAAAATGCACCAACAAATCACTGACATTTATGCAGGAAGATCATCCACACCACCCAGCGCCCTTCCTGTTGATCTCATAAAGAGGGCAAATAAAACAGAGCTGAGGCTCTGAAACATTGTCCTAGGTGGATGATTGTCATCTTGTTCACCACTGCACAAAAAAATCTGTTATTCCCTCTCTGAGGGGCGACCTTCATGGCCGGCATAAACGTGGATAAAATTGAAAGAGATGCTTCTATCTGAACATCTCTGTAGTTTAAGTGTGCTGCAGCTCTGAAGCTTTTCAACACCTTTTTGTGACAAAGAATTATGTTATGTTTATATTCCATACTATATCATATACTTTGCTAATTATTTTTATATTCTAGATTATTTTTATTCAAACAGGGGATTAAAGTGAGGCTAATATATACATACAGTTTTGTCTCCTTCAGAGTCAGGTGGAATTCAAGATTTTTTTTAATCCTCAACATATTTAGCATGTCTCCGTAGCTCTTACTCTGCTTTTTTAATGGAAATTGTGCAACAAATGCCAACCTTAGTGCTTAGAAAGCTGTAACACATACATACACTGCATGAGCGCAAACATGAGAAAATAACTGCAATAACTTTTTGGATTTGGACGGCAATTAAAAGCTAAATGTCATTTAATAATATATAGTTTCCGAAAATGTTTAGTTGATGTGAAAATACTGGTTGGAAATAAACAATATCCTAGTAGAAATGGGAGTGACATCGACTGCAGCCAAGCTGATAAATTATAGCAATTCAATATTCACTTTATTGGTTCACCTGAACAGATGATAGTTTTATATACGACTTTTCTCCCGGAGTGAAAGTGACATGTAACACTGAGTGGCATTAATTACCAATAATCATTTACAACAAAGAAATAATCTGAAAAAGAAAAAGTCAAAAGTAAGACTTTTAGTGTTTGGTCAATTTGATTCATGGTTAAAAAGTGATTAAAACGCGGTGAACTTTGCTAACAGCTTCACCCGCAGTATCCCCTTTCCATCAGTCATTTTTAAAGCTAAAGGCAGTCTTCAAAAGGACACGCAAAGATGTAAAGCCTGCATGAGGGCTGACATGAGGGGATAAGACTGAAGCACAAACGATATTAAAAATAAGAGCAGGTGCTGTGGGACCTAAAAATGTTACACAAGTTCCTGAGTTAAACTGTTATTTTAATCACCATATCCCGCTGCGCTGCATTTTACCAACTGTCGGAACTCAAATAAAGAGATACCCCACGGCAAAAAATGATTTAGGTCTGCAGAAGGTAGAAGAAGCTTTCCATGCAGACAAACATCTCCTGACATTGCCAATGGTGTCTGAAAACTGCAGAGTTTTCCTTCAAAAAGGGACAGCATGAGTGAAGTCAACATTTTCCATTTATTTATTTTTATTGTTTTAATCTTAGGCTTAAAGAGAGAACAGAGTCTTAGGCAACAGAGATGCTTTAAAGACTTGGAATAAAAGAAAGCTTTGTGATTTCACCACTTTTATAAAGCACAATGCCATAAATATACCTCTGAAAATACACCACAGGTGGAACAACAGCTGACAACGTCTGTAACACGTCAATGCTTAACACAGCAACACACAGAATTAATTGTCTCAACAAACTTCAACCATAATATGCAAAAATATCCAAAATCGTCTTGAAATGGGTTCTACAGGAAGAAAGACAAAAAGATATTGACCAAGAAAAATGGAAAAGAACTTTTTTAGCAGCCATTAAGTAAAACAGGAATACCCATTTATTGTTTATTACAGCATCATACTTTTCTATCATCAAATATAATTTTTATTTAATCTAAACTAGGGTGTTCAGGACATGTTGAGAGTCCAATTTCTCAATTTCTATCCATTTTTCTGCTGGACTTCCTTCAGGTACTCAAGTTTATGTATTTGTTTGTGTAGAAGTCCACGTTGTTCTATAACAGGAAGTACAGCAGAAAGATGAGTATATAAAACCGTCAGACATACAATAACTGTGTTATTTTTGGCTATGTTACCCTGCAGTCATCATCCGAATTAACAAACAGGAAGCTGATAACAGAAGGTTAATGGAGTTTTTCTTGGTTTGTGTGTTTGGACATGCTGAGAGGAGGAACAGTGATTGTATGGTGGAAGGATGCTGAGGTTGAAAAGAGAAAGAGATGGATGGATGGAGGTTGTCGAGGAGGACATGAGAGCAGTTGATGTGACTGAAGGAGGATCCAGAGGAGAGGGTTTTAGATGGAGGCAGATGATTCATTTCGAAGGCCCCTAAAGAGGGTTGAAAGGCAGAGAAGAAGAAAGGCTGTTTTTCTGTTTCACTTTAAGCATGTCACATGACTTGAAAGTGCATTTTGTAAACATTTAAAAGCATATCTAGATTTTTTTTTCAACCTGAACACATATTCCATCACTTTTAATCCAGCTACAACCAATCATAACAAACAAGAAGCCACGCAGAGAAAAGTTGAAAGACTTTGAAAAAACACAATGTGAAACACTGAAAACTATGGCAACTTTTCCGTCGTTTTAAAGCAGCCATTAGTGAAAATCTTTACAATCACTTCATAAATAAACACCATCATCATGTCAATAATCTTTTGCTGTTTTTTTGACAATATTTAACAGAGTTGTGTGAAGAAGTATGGATGTCCTCCTCATGAACAGACTTTACACACTGTCTTCTTGGTAGATCTGTCTGCCGTTGACTGTGGTCAGGCTGGCTATGGAGTGATGTGTGCTGTGGATGGAGGTCACGCGTATGTTAAAATGTGTCGGGCTCCGCGGGGAGCGTTTGAGGATAAAATGACAGCAGCAGCACAGCTGCTGGTTAAACTGCCTCTTGAAGGTCTCGCTGAGCAGGTAAAGGGCAAACGGGTTGATGCAGGAGTTGGTGAAAGCCAGAATCCGAGCCCCGACACTGCATACGAAATGAACCATGGAAGTGTCCACCTGACAACGAGAGAACAGGTAACGAGGGGGAGCATTGTTTTAAATGCCAATCTGTTCAACTTCTATTCATTACGAGGCATGACTATTTTTGTCACTGTTAATGATCAAGTCAAGCGTGAGGTAACAATTACTGTCAGTTGCATTTACTCAAACACACCATAGAGACGAGCTTTATTCTGTTGTTACCTGTGAGTAATGATAGGAGCGATACAAGTAGATGATGTGACTGGGAAGCCAACAGATGGCAAAGAGACCAACAAACACCAGGACTGTTTTAGCCAGACGCTTCCTTGATTCAATCTGTGGAGGAGAAATGAAAGATCTCCATGTAAAACCAAAGAAGTAGCAAACATTGAATGGGGTGTTTCTCCATCAAAAATAAAAACAAATGGCACTGAACTCTCAATGATAAAAATGATTAAAAATGTATATCAGAGTCAGCCAGAATAGACAAAGTAATAAATTATTGTACGTAATTAAAAAGATAAATGCTAGATTTGATTAAATATTGAAACAAACTAAGAAGTCAGTGACAAACTAAGGCTGTATAATTGTTTGTAATAAATCAAAACAAGGCCGCTTTAAGTTCAAGGAATATCTGCTCTTATTCCCACAAAACTGAGTTTTACAAATGTAATGATGAAGAATGTAGACACTAATATCTTGCAAAAGTTTAAAAGACTACTGTATATGCAGAGACAACAACCATGAAGTGTTGCACACATAAAAATTCTGTATTGTTTTTTTCTTTTGGCTGTTGTGAAAACTCAGCATGCACCCCATGATTCAGCTTCAGTTTGCAGCAGATGCCCATCTTAGCAATTGACTGTATAATAGGTCAGTTTCTTATTTGCAAAACTTGCAATGAAGAAAAAATATAGTGAAAAAAAAACTGCTTTACCAAGGGCATATTAAAAAATGGTAGCAAAGCAAGAATGGTTATTCTGACAAATAGAATGATCAGGTAATAGCTGTTTATTTCTCTGCAGAAGTCTATGGGATTTTGCCTTCTTGGAACCAGCAGGTATTTCCTGTGTGGAGGGACCACTCAGTCCAGTTCTCTAGTACAATCAATGATCTTAACTCTATTTATCTGGCCTCATAACTCTAAATCCATCCAATCCTTCAGAAATTTGAAGACATGAGAAAGTGCTCCATGTGGTTGTAGTGACTCACAGGCCCAACCCTGTGTGGCTTATGAGATCAGATGAGATTTGGGAGGGAGGGGGTTATGGCCACGCTCATACATTGTGATATGAGATTTTAGAATTTTTTTAACTGAATTTTTAAATTTCACTTGCAGGCAGACGCTTCCCTTAAGCCCAAAATTATCATTTTTGGAATCATGAGTGCAAAAGGGAGCCACTGTGTGTTCATCACCTGTTAGATGTGTTAGAATTTCACCTACAGTCATATCAGGATGTATTTTCCACTGCACAAAAACAACCGCCTCATGCAAATGTGCTAACCTGACGTCTCATGTGCACATTTCCCTCCACTGGAAGAGTAGAGGCGCTCCTTATAAGGCTTTGGGCAATGACAGTGTAGTACATGGAAATCACCAGCAGGGGGATGACATAGAAAATGAGAAAGGAGGCCATTGAGTGTATTTGAGGGTGCAGTTTTCCAGCGTGGGGATAGGGAGCGCAGGTGACAAAGCTCTCATTTGTAGAGGTGATGGTAAAGGTGTGCAGGTCAGAATACACGGCCTCAGGAATGGCCAGGATCAAAGAGAAAACCCAGATGGATGTGGCCCGCAGGACGATGCTGGTAGTGGTGACAGAAGTTTGGATATCCAGGGGTTTCACTATGGCCCTGTACCTGTAATGGACAGACATAAAAAGAGACATGCACACATAGTTGGCTCATTCAGCTGAATAGTGGTCTGAAGCTATGCATGTGTGTTCTTGTCGCCTCATTGCAACATCAGTTTTAGGCTAAACCACTTTTCAGGACCAGTTTTCCTTACAGAAACCAAAGACTGATCCTCAAAAGATCAAATATTGTTACCTGTTCCGTGTCAGTGCTGCAGTTAAAATTAGCCGGCGGCATGAACTAATAGTAAAGTGAGCATAATATACCCAGGCTTGCAGAGTGGGGCTTTTATTTAGCAGTTCCCTCTTAAAAAGAAATAAAAAATAAACACAGCAGGAGTTGTTTTTTACAGGCTGTTTTTCTGCTGCAGTGACATATGGTGTGTGTGACGATGCTCCGTGTCAGACGACTCTGTTTTCTTGTTTTCAGCATCATCTCTCCCTCACAAACCCCACTTTTGTCCTGCAATAACAACGTCCTCTTGACCAGTCATGATAGTTTTCAGAAGAGTGAGACATAAGATTGACTTAGGTGCTCTTTCAGCCCCTTGTGGATGAAAAACACCTTATGGCTGCAGAATGAAGCAGATATTTGGCCTCGCAGTCCTGCTTGTGAAACCAAATAGATCCGTTTTTATGCATTGCACGCTTTGATCACTTAGGGTTTCGCTCCTTTTGGTTCTGCGACACTGTCATTCTAGATCCCATGAGGGCGAGAATGATCCGTCCTCACGGATGATGTTTTAGCTGCCAGTATCTTGGGTAAGAACTGATAGGCAGCAGCTGCATATATTAATTTTTTCATATATTTTTTAATTCCATTATTTTTTTCTTCATTATAGTTTGCATGCAGGCTGCGTACAAGAACAAATCTGGATTTTTTAAAGCAAAAATGTTCAAAATTATGTCAAACCTTGAGTTCTTGTAGTTGAATTACATGAATGAAGTTTTCTAAAACAACTTATTTTATAACAAGAGTTTATCACAGTGTGTGGGGAAGATAGCATAATCAAAACAATGTCAAATTCAAATTGCCAACTAATTTTACAGCAGCCACACACTCATTAATTTCATCTTTATCTCACTTAAATTACAATGTTTGCAGCCACTGGACCCTCAGGACAACATGTCACTCATCTGCAATGTAACAACTCCTGGGGATAAACAAAATTTACAAAGGCACTTTAGGCATCCACTGTCAACAAAATGATGTCCCTTTTTGATCCAAGAAATGACCGAGATCACGCTTCAGAGACTGAATGCCTCTTCTTGTTGGGCTATTCTTTATTCTTCCAGAAAAGCTGTAAAACACGCCTGAAGGCAGCAGGAAAAAAGAAAAAGCAAAATGCTTTGTTTTGCTTGTAAAGCTGAAATCCTAAGAAAAAACAGTTTAAAAACTGTTTTTTCAGTCCTCCAGTTTATCCGTCTGTCTGTGCCTGACTCTTCGTCTTTGTCTTTTGACTGCTCCTTTCAGGGCTTGCCACAGCGAATCATCCGCCTCCATCCAGCTCTGCATCCTCCTCACTCACACCAGCTGTTCCCATGTCCTCCTTCACTGCTTCCATGAACCTTCGGTCTTTTTTCCTAGAAGTTCCATCCTCAGCATCCTTTCTGCTAACACAATCACTGTCCCTCCTCCCAATCCTTCAATCTGCTTCAAAATGTATCTCCAAAACAGGAACTGTTCTTCTGAGGCTTTCATTCCTGATTCTTTCCATCTTCATCACTCCCAAAGAGAACCTCAACATCTTCATCTCTGCTACCCCCAGCTCTGCCTCCTGCCTCTTTCTCAGAGTCGAAAACCGTGGGACTGCAACCTTTTAACACTTGAGTCATGTGGGTCGATTTCTCACTGACCAGCAACTAGTTAGAGCTACAAAGTCTTACATCACTCTTTAGAAAAATATTTCAATTAGTGTTATTGATACTGTTGTGATATATATGTAAGAATCTAAAAGAGTCTTTGTCAGAAAACAAAACCTAAAGGAAAGAGATTTCAAAATATGACTTCCTTTCAAAATAAAAGACAATGTGTCACAATGGATCATGTCAATGTAGATAAAAGATATACATTTACCATTTGTGGCGCATTTTGGCTAGAAATTTGTAAATCTAATCAACCAAAATTAAATCAGAGCTGTGCTTTATGACATCAGATTAATTTCATGAAGTACATGGTGCATAAAAACCTGTCAAAAAGTTTTAGTTTGACTTTTCAAACATACTGTTAGTGAATATGTTGAATAAAGTTTTAGTTAGTTTCCTTAGCCCCTTACTAAATTTTTCATTTACAGTTACTTTTTTAAATGATAAACGTCATATATATATATATATATTATCCAGAGAGCCACAATGGAGGTTTAGGAGAGCCAGATGTGGCTTTGGAGCCTCAGGTTCCTGACCCCTGGTGGAAACCAACAACATGGTTGCTCTTACCCTGTGTGCTTTTCCTTTCATTCTTGCTGACACTCTTTTGTCACGTGTCACACCTGAAACCTTCCTTCATCTGTTCCCACCAGCTTGGACACACCTCTTCACTTCTTCTCCCGCACACACTCCCAGTTTCAAAAATCTCTGCCAACCGTTCAATTCAAGCCCTTTCCATTTGCACTCATTAACTCTGTCTTGCTGCAGCTTCTATCAGTCTATTAGTGTCTAAAAGCCAAAATGGAAAGAAAACTGGAAAATAAATAACTCTCTAGGCATTATGCAGTCCATGTAACTCGTGACTGCAGTTGGACTGATGTTGGCAAAGACTGCCGAGATAGGACTTCAAGTGACAAAATCACTAATAAGTGCCACTGATGGAAATTCAGGCAATTTGTTGATTGAACAGATGAAAAAAAAATCAATAATGAAAAGTAACACAAATGGTCCAAAAATAGACTTCGCATTAAACCACAAGATGGCAACAGTATCTTGGCAACACCACTCAAGCCATGGAGACACCACAACAGCTAAAAGTCAATAAGGACAACCATAATAAATAATTGAAATAAAATAAAAAATCTCCAATGCAAATACTACTTACACTCTAATTAGTTGGGTTTTTTTTTCATGGTTGTTTGTATATTTATTATTGTTGTTTTAGTATTTTGCCGCACCTCCTGCTGGGTTTTTTCTCCACCTTCTGACCATGAGTGTGGAAGAATAGTCCCACCACCAGAGGCCGAACTTAAAGATCCACTTCAGTAAAAACTGTGTTTTGGGTGTTTTTAACATGTTCGTTCAGCATTTTCCTCGTGACGGAGGAAATGTATAACAGAATTGAATATTAAAACTACGTTTCGGAGTATTTCTCCATTCAAGCTGTGTTGGATCAGGAGCAGATAAAAACCTATGGATTGAAAAAGCTGTCACGCAGTAACTGCCATGGGCGGACCAAAGTCTGTCTCCGCTCCAAGTCCACCACCCGCAGACAAATAGATACTTTAATGTCTCAATTTTAATTTTTTATCTCCCATCTGGCTCAAAACTATAGCTAAAATCGCTCTGATATTGCTCTCTCTTTTTTTTTTCTACATGTTAGGTTGGGGCATAAGGACTATAGCTTTCTCTGTATTCAAACAATGGGTTGGAGTTATGAGGAGCTGTAAACTAAAAGGAGAGAGTTTAAACAAAGGGATGCTGGGATATCAACGTAGGGCTACTTCTGCACACAGTCCCACTCACAGGCGAATTTCAATGAGCTCCTGTTGCACGGCAGAACACATGCCTCAAAATATAACAGGGTATTTGATGTTTGCCAAATCATATCTAAAATTAAAAGACCACTGGGAATAATTTTAAATTAGAAAAACATGGTTGGAGTAAAACTTTAAGCAACATCTTTGCATGTAGAATGGAGATGGAAATGTCAGTGATTACAGCTACAATAACTGCTGCGTTTAAACCACTTCAATGATCAAACAAACACTCACCAAAAGATGATGCAAAACCGTTTAAAAGCTCATTAAAAACAGCACTTTAAAAATTGTAAATCCTAAAGATTGCAAGCAAAGCTTGTGTGCCAGAAAAAGGAAAAGATTTGGTTTTAGTCATTTGGTGCACCTGCTGCTCACATGGTCAGCAGGTAAAGTTTGAACAATTGTGTTGGGATTGAAGGAAATTATGGGTCACAATTTCCTTCTTTTATAAATAACATTGTTTGTGCTTCCTGTGCTTAAGGACATCATACAGAAACATTCACAAGCCCTTTCTTCTGCAGGTTAGAGAAATCAATCCGCCCTGTCACACATCTCTCTCCTCTGTTGTAAGTCTTCATTAGCTAGAAGGTGCTACCTGACTTTACAGCTGAAAATGTTAAGGCATCATGTGGCAATAAAACCAGGCGAGAATGAGTCTTCTGCAAAACATCGATCAGAAATGTTTACATAAGAAATATCAGTCTCTACAGAAAACAAAAAGCCAGAGCTGTGGCAGCAAAACAGATGGAAAGAGAATGGAGTTATACAATGTAGCTAATGTTAAGAGGATTAAAAAATAAATGAAAGCCCCAAAAGTCAAAGTATAAGAGGCTTCTCATAATATATAAAAGTAAAAAAAAAAACTCAAGAGGGTTTGAGCTCAGTTGTTCCTTTGTGAGCATTTACTTCACAATCCAGACTGAAAAGCCATACATGGCCTTAAAGGACTTTTAAAAAATGTTCCTCAATAAAGATCTGCACATGAATTCTTCAGGTAGTAAAGTGCATGAAGAAAATAAAAAAGGAACCTCTGAGACTGAAAAAGCATCTGAAATCAGCACCTCTTAACTGCCACAAAAGGCTCGTCGCACAGGAGGAGGAGGAGGCACTTGTCATAAAAGTAAGAAAATGTACTGCTGCATCAGACAAGTCACAGCACGTACATTCCTCATGACAGCCAAAAAAAAAAAAAAAAAAACACATTCCCACACTGATAGACAAGTTACACAGATACCAGATACCTTTACAATAAAAACAGAAAATTCCAAAAATTGTGTGAGATTATATCAAAACAGAACTATTGATGGATAACCAGCTGCAAAGTAAATGTAAATTAAACCACATTTGCTCCAAACTTACCTTAATTCAGTATCTACTTAAAAGCAAAAACACACGTGCACACAAAAAATGAAGCTGGAAATTAAAAATAAAGGGCATTGAGGGGTTAACTGACTCAAAAGAACACAGCAAAAATCCTCAAAAAAATACAAGACCGCTTAAAAAAAAGAAGTGGATGTGTGGAGACAAGTGAGGGGTGTGACCTTTCAAGATAAAAGCATGGCTCCAGCAACTTCCAGGAACAATAAATTCTCACTGAGAAAAATGCAATACTTGGAAAACAAACCAAATTCCTAAAAAACTCCTAGAAAAGCCACGTCAGGTTACCTGAGGGGGTGAGAGGATAGATTTTATGTTTCAAATCTGCTTTGCTTCTGAGAGTTCAAAGTGAAGGCGAATCCAGGAAATATTTCATTTAAAATATCCTTTTTTCTCTATAATTAGCTGGTTATACTCCAGGCGTGGCTTACTGGGCAGGTTATCTAGGAGTCAGTGCCAACCTGGAGGGCACGGGGAGGTGGCAAAAATGGGTAGAAACACCAGCACATCAGAACAACGTATGCAACATCAACCAAATGTATGGTTCTGTTCATTACAGTTTTCTCATATAATTTCCCAGCTGCCTAATTTCATTTTTTTCTTTTGCAATTAATTTATTATTTATAAAAGCAAGGCACTATTTTATCATTTTAATGAAGAGGAACTACTCATTTTGTTGCTTCAAAAGTTGGGTTTATTTGGAATTAAATGGCACTCTGCTGTTCCCAAACATTTTTATGTTGGACACTATAAATTAACAAAGGACATGTCCCTTCTTCATTTTTTGACAAAAACGACCGATCAAATTTTCATGCTCAATCGTTCACACACATTTGGTTTTTATTTTTAAAAAATGAAATATAGATCAATAGCTTACCTGTCTGCAGAGAGGGCCGTGAGCGTGAAAACAGACACCCCGACCGACGTGAGCTGAATGAACGGGATGACTTTACAGCCCACTCTCCCGAACAGCCACTCATCTGACAGGTAACGGCTCGCATCCACCGGAGCGCAGGTCACCAGCAGCAGCACATCCCCGAGCGCAAGGCTCGACATGAACAGATTCGGCACATTGCGGGCGGATTTGGAAGAGCAAAACGTCTTGATAAGAGTAATGTTGCCGACGAGCCCCAAAACACTGATTACACCGTAAATGGACGCAATGACCACGCCGGTGCTCCACATTTCTGGTGCCGAGCTGTGGAGAGGAGTGACGTTGCGCGACGCACCGGGGCAGAGATGCTCCATCTGTCCCAACGTCAAGCCAAGACGTTATGATGTTTAGGAAAATCAAACATGAATGGGTTTCAGAATAACTTTAATATAGACATAAAAACGAGTGAACAACAGGTGAGAGGAAACTTTGTCGCGTGCGCATGACAACCCAGAAGGACTTCCAAGATGCGCGTAAACTCACAAGAAAATAGAAATGTGCCCAAATCATCATTAATGTTTTCAATACAAAAACTTTCCAAACCAATTAAGATGTTAATTTGTCTGAAGGAATCCTACAAGCACAAATAAAAAAACATTTAAGGGGAAATATTATTTTACAAATGTGACACTTTAAATCACTCCCTATTGCTAATTCTACACACTAGTAAAAAAATAAAGATCAATATTTCTCAAGATAAAACATAAAAGATTCGTGCGAAGTTACAATCCGTCACCTCATAAAACTGACTTGTTTGTCATGAAGCTGAAAAATGGCATCAAAATTATGGATTCTTGCAATATTTTCTCATATTGCTGATCACTGACAGATAATGCAGCTTAAAGAAAATTCTCCTTCAAGTTCTAACTGAAAAGTTTACACAACAAATAAGAAAAAACACATTTGTAGTCACTAAATCAAAATAGAATCAGTCATTGATCACAAATCTCAACCAGTACCTTTTAAAAAATATATGATTGTGTTCTTCAGACTGGAAGAGTCAATCTGCATAATTTGGTCTAGATCGAGTCCTAAACCTTGAGTTTGGTCTGTATTCAGACTGACTTCAACCAGATTAATCTGTTTGGAACCAAGGATTGTAAACAAAACCACATGACTATAGATCTCTTCACTAATTTTCCAGGAATTATGATGGTGGAGTAAAGCAAGAGAGAAAGAATAATTAAAGCTTTGTAATCCTTGACAGGATAGTTCACTTAATCAAACTTTATATTTCGCTGATCAATTTTGATCGTCTGTATCAATGTCAGATTCAACACTTTTTACTGCTACTTTGGTAGAGTGGAGTCATGGTGCAAGATGGTTACTGAGTTAAGAAGGTAAGTGTTGATGACATATAGATTATCAGGAACACAGTGGGAGAAACAACATGTGAACTGGAGCTCAGTTCAATTAGACACTAACTGAGACCATCTTGAAGATGGATCCGAGAGCAGTTCCTGGTCCCCTGGTCAGCTTGGGTCCATTCAGATGAAAAGTTTCTTCAGAGTTATTGATGGAAACAACTTTTCATGAACCAAACATGTCCAATCTGAATACACCCTAAGAAAAGTCATCCAGCTCATAATGGAGTGAAGAACCTGTGCCAAATATTTAACATTTTCTTCAGGAAAATACCACTTATGAAAAGGATATAATTACAAAGCAAGTTCAAAATACTTGTTTGCTATAGACTCCAGATATATGTATTCAGTCTTCATTCAAACCCTTCAGATGTATCAAGAAGACAGTGAAGCCTCTCAAGCCCTCCACATGTCACTCATAGAGGTGTTGTGCCTTTGCAGATTCCTCACATTTGCCTCCTGCAACTCTCTGCGCTTGACAAACACTCAGATAGATGGCTTCCTCAGACAGTGACAGACCTCTGGCTGCTGCAGAATAAAGAGACTCCACAGGCGTGACAGCAGAGAAAGGGCTGCTGTTCCATCAGCCAGTGGTCAAGAAAAGAAATAATCCGCAAAATGACCTCTTACAGACTCGCTGAAGCAGCCATTCAGCTGAGAGTACACAGGCACAGACAGCAGTGAGCTGTCATCCAGCCAGGTGCTTTAATCCACACATCTCTAATCTGGCTATTGAGTTGTTGTTGTTTTCAAGAACTACCACATTTCATGTAATATTAAACTGAAAGCCAATATGTGGCTAGATATGCAAGTAACATGAACAGCAAAGGAAAGCAAGAGATACTGTCATGCTCTCCCGTCAGACCTCCAGCAGCTGTTATCTTATCATTACCATCTTCCTGCACCATCAAAAGAAATCCTCAATGCTCTCACACCCCTCAACCCTTACATACCCAACATAGTTAAACCAAAAATGACAGATAAGATTAAGAATATTAAAACATGGTTTGAGAGGAGTCATGACTATTGACTTCCATACGTCTTTTTAAGAAGATGCTCAAGACACACTGTGTTAATTTTGCTTTTAGGTAACTCTTCTTATCTATTTATTTATTTTTTAAATAATTTATATTACAAATTCCATCTATCCATCTTCTTCTGCTCATCCAGGACCGGGTCGCAGGGGCAGCAGTCCAAGCAAAGATGCCCAGACTTCTCTCTCCCCGGCCACTTCCTCCAGCTCCTCTGGGGGGACCCCAAGGCGTTCCCAGGCCAGCCGAGAGACATAGTCTCTTCAGCATGTCTTGGGTCTTCTCCAGGGCCTCCGCCCAGTGGGACATGCCCGGAACACCTCACCAGGGAGGCGTCCAGGAGGCATCCGGACCAGATGCCCGAGCCACCTCAACTGGCTGCTCTCGATGCGGAGGAGAAGCGGCTCTACTCCGAGCTCCCTCCGGGTACCGAGCTTCTCACCCTATCTCTGAGGGAGCGCCCAGCCACCCTCCGGAGAAAACTCATTTCAGTCGCTTGTAGTCGGGATCTCGTTCTTTCGGTCCTGACCCAGAGCTCATGACCATAAGTGAGTACTGGAACAAAGATCGACCGGTAAATCGAGAGCTTTGCTTTCTGGCTCAGCTCTCTTTTCACCCCCACGGACCGGTCCAGCGACCGTAAGATGGTGGACGCAGCTCCAATCCACCTGTCGATCTCACGCTCAGATCTTCCATCACTCGTAAACAAGACCCCAAGATATTTAAACTCCTCCACCTGAGGCAGGAGCACTCCACCCACCGAGAGAGGACAAACTACCTTTCTCCGGTCGAGAACCATGACCTCAGACTTGGCGGTGCTGACCCTCATCCCAGCTGCTTCACACTCGGCTGCAAACCGCTCCAATACATGCTGGAGGTCCTGGCTCGATGAAGCCAACAGAACAACATCATCTGCAAAGAGCAGAGATGAAATCCTGTGGTCCCACCAGATCCCCTCCAGCCCCTGGCTGCGCCTAGAAATTCTGTCCATAAAAACTATGAACAGAACCGGTGATAAAGGGCAGCCCTGTCAGAGTCCAACATGCACCGGAGACAGTTCTGACTTACTGCCGGCCATGCGAACCAAGCTCCTGCTCCGGTCATACAGAGAAATAAAAAATAAGTTAAAGTTTAAAAATAAGTTTAATTTTTTTTTTAATTCATAGAATAGATAAAATACAAAAATATATTACAAATTATTTTTGTATTTTATCTATGCTATGAATTTAATTTTTCTTTTCATTTATTTATCTACATACATTTTATTTATTTGCTTTCAACCTTTTCTTTTCTGTTTTTAATTGTAAGGCACTTCGAGCTACGCATGTATGTATGAGAAGCGCATAAATAAAGTTGAGTATAAATAAAGTTGATTTGATTTACAGACTTGTATCAACATTTTTACAGACAGTCATAAAGTGATACACATGA
>NC_050514.1:11660072-11674980 GCF_002922805.2 Oryzias melastigma
AACCAAGCTCCTGCTCCAGTCATACAGAGAAATAAAAAATAAGTTAAAGTTTAAAAATAGGTTTAATTTTTTTTTTTAATTCATAGAATAGATAAAATACAAAAATATATTACAAATCATTTTTGTATTTTATCTATTCTATGAATTTAATTTTGCTTTTCATTTATTTATCTACATACATTTTATTTATTTGCTTTCAACCTTTTCTTTTCTGTTTTTAATTGTAAGGCACTTCGAGCTACGCATGTATGTATGAGAAGCGCATAAATAAAGTTGAGTATAAATAAAGTTGATTTGATTTACAGACTTGTATCAACATTTTTACAGACAGTCATAAAGTGATGCACATGAAGTTGTGAAACTGTTATGTTTTTTTGTTTTTTTGTCCAGAAACATGTCAACCATTCTACCACCTCTTTAGACCTATTTTGTACAAGGCTGTCTAGCATGGTGAAAGTTTGTGCACACTTTTGCTTTCAGGAGATTCATACACATATTTGACACAAATTTTCTTTTTTTTTTGTCCGTATCACCTTTTAAAAATAATGCCCCAGGACACTGTGACATCTGTTAAAGAGCCATAAGTATACTCAGGAGGCCTCGGCCACTCAAACACACTTCTATTTCCAATCAGAGGAGCAGCCTCACTGACAGACAGGACATTTGTTAGTGGAGCAAACCTGTTATTCCTCACTGTGTTTACATTAATCTGTTGAAAACTTTAGGTTTTTAAGAATTAATTTAATGAATCGTAATTTAAAATCCCATTGTGTCCTCCGAAGTCAGCACACTGCAGACTGTTTTAAGAAATCAAATGTATAAATGTATGTGTCGCCTAAGTGAGTCTGTAAATATAATAATTTTATTTCTTACCAACATTGCATTTACAATATTCATCACAGCTGTGGAAACACTGGTACAACTGTTTACTGTAAGTAAAACACTCTTTTTTTAATGAGGGTATTTATGTCTTTTGTATGTTTTTGCATACTAAACTGCAACTAAAGTTAATCTTATCTATCGTATCATATTCTTGTCTATCATAAAATCGTTACCAGTGACCGTTTATTATGATTCTGTTGTTTTTAGCCAAAGTACAAAATCCTTTGTCTTTTTTAAGACATATTTTATGCACAGGGCAGTATCTCATTAGAAAGACAATTCTGGGTTGTGGGTGGGACTGTTGACACCCCGCCCCTTCGGTGAGAGCGCTGTTTGTGCGCTCACGCTTGAGCTTATAGCCTTAAGTTAACATTAACGGCACAAAAATAGCAAAGAGCAATTTTTAGATCAATCCAATGGTACAGTTTTTATCCAGAATTGCAATTTGCTACAGCACGAGTGTTTTACGTTGATCATAACTCGCGTACCTAAGTGTAAGTGGCCCAAGGTGCGTGAAGGTGGAGGGGAGACTTTGGCACGCCCATTTCAGTGGCTGCGTCATTAGTCTCAGCATTTTCAAGCATTCAGTTTTCTGATTCAACATGATTTGATTTAAGAAATACTCAGAAACACAGTTTTAATTGTAAACTAATTTATATAGGTCCTCTATCATGACAAAAATGCTACAAGAACATGTCAAAAATTTAAAAAAATACTATTTCTGTTATGGGTCTTCAGGGTCACTTTAAAACAAACTGGACTATCTTCCCTTAGCATAAAAAGCACTTCACAACTCACTCCAATGAAAATTGTGCGATTGGTGTTTGTAACATGTTTTTGTAGCATTTTTCTCATGGTGGTAGACACAAAGAAAATTACTATAAAATGTGCTTTTTTGAGTATTTCTTTACTCAAATGATTGTGAATCAGGAGCAGATGAAAAAATACTATTTGAAAAAGCTTGTACCTACAGTCGGCAGTAAAAGCACCCTACTACACTCCAATTGAGATCCACCTGCAGACAAATAGATCTATTAATATCTTTGTTTTTCTCATCTGAGCTGGCATCTGGCTCAAAACTGAAGAAGTGGATAACTTTGATATTGTCCGCCATTTCTTGCTGCACAGGTAATGTCATGTTGAGGTTGTGAGGTGGTGTGAGCTAGAGGAGGAAGGATGAAGGGTAATGAGCGCAGGCTTACACCCCGCCAACAGTCCCGCCCACAACTCAGAGAAAAATGTATGATGAACTACTGCTGGAACTATGTCCTAGAAAACAACACAGTTATTTCTGATGTTGTCAATAGACCCTTGTCACTTTATTTCAGGCAAAATGGCGACAGGGCCGAAAAGGCGAACAGTGGCTTCCGGTGTTTGGATTTAGAACGGCAAAGCTGACAACTGAATTCTGTTTGACCAATAAATTGATGTGTGACGTCATGTGAAAAGGGTCTATTAATCCCATTATCATAATTAAAAGAATCTGAGAGCTCTTTTACAATAGATTAAAAAAAATAATAATTGGAGCGGGACTTTATACTACTAGTATACTTAGTGTATACAAAAAATGAGGCTGTATACTTGAAGTTTAAATTTTACATACTATCTATAGTATGAACTTAAAATATTCTGATTTAGTCTTAAGTATTCAATTTATTTCCCAAAGTACATGGTTCTTCAGCTACTTGCTATTAAATAACCTTCAAATATAAGTCCACTACTTAGTCCCAAGCGTTTATAAAACATCCAATAACAAATAGAATTTTAAAAAGAAAACAAATACATTAATTGTTCAAGTTTTTCTCTACTTTTAAAGTCTGTCTGGCATTTTTTGCTTTTTTTTTTACCGGAAGTGTAATATGACTCCGACACAACTCTGTTTTTTCCCCTTGTGTTGATCTGCATCTGCTCATGTATCTCGTCAAACCAGTTTGTCATAAGAAAAAAAATGTCAGAACACTGACTGCAGCAGAATTAATGCCTCACTTCTTTTTTATACAAACTAAGTAATAAAGTCAAGTACCTGCGCTCGTTCCAACAACTCTGTTTTCTTTTTCTTATTGTTACTGAGAATTTTCCTGCTGGGTGATCAAGGAGAGTCAGAGGCAGCTTTTGACGGGACACGAAGAAACATGTTTGATGGGCGGGAAAAGTGACTCACCCGAGTAACGACATGCACGGTGATTGGCTGCAGACGCAGTCAATCATCACAGGTGTGGCGGCGGGGAGCAGGCGCATCTCACGAAGGAGTTTCGACGCCGCATTGAGTCAAGGTGTTTTCGGTTCTTCTTCTTTTTTAATGAAATAAGTGCTCAAAAAATAGAGGAGCAAGTTGAATTTGGTTGAATGAACTACAACCTTCGCTATGAAGAGGAGCATGCTTACCTTTGTGCTTCTGTGTGTAGGTAAGTAGGCTGTTGAAAATGTTCTTGTTTTTTGATACACTTCGACAAAGAATCGGCCACGCCCGTTCGAGCACCCAGAACTTCAAAAAATGTTTTATGCTCTCTGTTTCTTGTAACTATTTCTGATTTTTTTTAATAAGATAAATTAACAAAATATATATTTTACACCACAAATCTTGTTATTTATTGTATCATAAACTTAGATATCTAACTTGTTTTAATGTAATATTTACTCTCCTAGCATAACATTCAAATTATTGCTTGAAATCCATATGCCCTATATTTATTAATGACTTTTGTTTTTTGTCCTAACAGTGTGGTTACATGTTGAAGCCATTAATGTGGACATTCCTCAGTCAACGTACGAGGTTGCCAGAGATCGCAACACCACAATACCCTGTACATTTACAACAACAGTCCAACCCCCAAAATCAGGTGTCATCACCTGGTCCAGGAGGCCCACAGATTCCACGGATCCCAATGTTCCGTTTGTAAGTATTAAAACAATATAAGTATATAGACAGAAATGTGTTTATTGTAAGTTTAAACTTGTCTTAATTTTCCAACAGGAAACAATTTTGACCTTCTATTATCCCGACAATAGCTATGATTTGTCAGCAGGATTTGATCCAAATCGGTTTTCCCTCAATGTGGATTTTCTGAAGGGCAAGGCTGACCTTCTCATCAATTTCCTCAAACTAGAAGACAGCACGACCTATGAGTGTACTGCCCAGATTCAAAGGGATACAACAGGCAAGAATGTGGATACAGCAAATTTGGTGGTTTTGGGTAAGTCTTCTCACTCTCACATAGACAGTTGGTTGTTGGAAGAGCAGAAAGGCAGTCTATAAACTCAAAATCAAACAAATGACACAAAATCAGCAATTTGTTTTCTAACACAATTAGTCAAGCGGAACTAAGTACTTCTCTAAAAACGACTCATCTGCTTTTAATTTGAAGCCCTTACGCTACAACACCATGCATTGAAATGATTTCTGCACAAAAATATTTTCATTTTGACTTGCTTAAAGACACACTCTAAAGAAAATTGTATTTTATCCGTTTTTAACATGTTCATGTGGCATTTAAAGAAAATTAAGCTTAAAACTATGTATCTGAGTATTTCTTTATTGAAATCATTAAGAATTAAGACCAGATGAAAAAAATCAGTTTGAAAAAAAGAGCTTGTTTGTGACGTGAAACCAGTCAGCTTCATTCTGATGCATCCACTTGTAGACCCCTAGATCCATGTATGTTCTTGTTTTCTTCATCTGAGCTGGTATCCAACTCTAACTATATGAATGGATTGCTTCAATATTGCTCACCATTTTTGTTGCACTGGTAATGTTATGTTGGGGCTGTAGGCCAGTGGAGAGAGTGTAAACAGGATGATGGAATACAACTTTTCAATAAATTTCTGCAGAAACTAAGTCCTAGAAAATGACTCAGGTTTTTAGATTTGGGCCTTAAGCTGCGCAATCATAATTAAAAGACCATCGAGAATGTCTTTACAATAAACCAAGATGGATTTGAGTGGGAGTTTACAGACTTCCATATCATAAGGATGATACTATTTTCAAGGTAGATATTTTTGAATGATGGTATACCATAAATTTGGTCTAACGGTTATTTGCTTCAAGTTAGTAAACTCCAAAAATATAATACTTTAATATTGATGCATTTTGGCAAATTTGTTCTTGTCACTTGATTCCTAAAGAACATGTGTTTTTTTATTCTTTTTCCTAAGTGGCTCCATCTGAACCCATCTGTAAGGTGGAGGGAAAGACTGAGTACGGCCAGAACATCAATCTCACCTGTTTGTCTAAAGAAGCTTCTCCCGCTCCCGCATATAAATGGCAAAGTCATGATGTTCAGAACAATCTTCGTCCTCTAGACCCCAAATCTACTGTCAGTAAGTGCTGGTGAACAAGATTTACGCTCTTGTCTGGAACAGCTACGGCTGTGATTATGGTGAGATTGGCACTCTGCTAACATCGGAGCTTACCGTTTGTGGAAAAGTACTCACTTCTTTGTCATCCTTCAAGTCAAGACTTGGTAATTCTAGGGAACCTTACATGTCCCTAACTTTCATGACAGCATTGTTTCCCCACAGCAAGGTTATGAGAAAGAAAAGGAAAAGCGCTGTCTAGCAAAATGTGATGTATGATATTTGCATTGAACTTCAACTTTGTTGACAAAATTTGAACATCGCTGACATTTACAGCTACTTGTACTTCATAGGAAGTAATAACGTAGACTCATTTGTTCTGTATTCTAGGCCGACTGTAAAACTTTTTCAAAATAAAACAGCACTGTCTAAACAAACTAAATTAGAAAGAGTTTAACATGTTCTTTATGTAAAACTAAAAATGAAAAGAAAGCAATGTTTATTCAAAAAAGGAAACTGTTACTTACATGTTCATTCTGTCCATTGCAGAGGGGGGTGTTTTAAGTCTTTTTAACATCAGCAGAGACACGTCGGGATTCTACATCTGCACTTCCACCAACAAAGTTGGCACTGCTACATGCAACATGACGGTCTCAATCATGCCACGTATGTTGTCTTTTGATTTTAATTTCATTTTAGGAAATGCCTATTTGCAATAGTTTAACAAAACTGGTATCTGTCTCTTGTACTTTCACTCTTAATGTCCTTCGATCTTGTAGCATCCATGAACATTGGCAGTACTGCAGGAATCATTGGTGGAGTTGCTGCCTTTTTGATTCTACTCGTGATCGTCATTTGTTGCTGCTGCCGCTACCGAAAGAAAAAACAGGAGGAAGGCCATCAGATGGGGTAATGTTAAATCTATTCACACACTTCAACATTTGTACCTTTAATGGCAAAAGAGGGGTCTCCACAATTTTAGGATGTGCATCTTTGTCTTGGACACAGATATGATCTTGGACCTATAGGGTTCAGGTGGTCTATGCTGCAAGGCTAATGTAGATTTAAAAAACAGTGTTACTTTTTTCTTGATTGAAAACAGAGCATCATTACTTTCTTGCAATAATACCTAAATTATCAGATTATTTTTTATTTAAATTTAATAAGTTGTTTCAAATGTTGATTTGACTTCTCCATTTCTCTGCATCACAAAAAGAAGCAGCCTAAAAAATAGTAAAAGAACATAGATTTTAAGAAAATAATTACTAAAGAGTAGTACAAGTATTTTTACTTAAGAAATCTCTTAATAAGATATCACAATCTAGAAACAATGATTCCACACAAGTATTTAAAAAGGGAAAAATACTAGAGAAAATATAACTGGTAAAAATGAGTGTTGTACAGCCCAATAACAAGTATTTTTTTGTACTAGTTATAAGCAATTTCATTGTATTTTTTAGGTTTGTGTTGATAAAAAAAAATGATTAAGCGATTTGAATTGATTTAAGCTTTTTTTTTAGCTTAATAATAATAATGGATTGGATTTATCTGCGCTTTTCCAGACGCTCAAAGCGCTTACATTGTGTATCCATTATTCATTCACACCTCATTCATACTTGGTGATTGGTGAACTACTACTGTAGCCACAGCTGCCCTGGGGCAGGCTGACAGAGGCGTGGCTGCCAGTACGCGCCTACGGCCCCTCTGACCATCACCGGAACATTCATACGCATTGGAGGCAAGTAGGGTTAAGTGCCTTGCCCAAGGACACAACGACACTTGGCTGGCGGGAGCCGGAATCAAACCGCCTATCCTTCGATCATTGGCCGACCCGCTCTACCACCTGAGCCACTGCCGCTTAATAGAGCAATAATCGGTTAATGAAAATATAGATCGATTTAGCACATAAAGCTCAGGTCTGCTACTTTGATGCTAATTTTTAATGGAATAGGACGGCTAATGTCAACACCAGATCGACCCAAGCATACATTGTTGACTAAATGAACATCTTTATAAACTCACAGGCATGAATTTTACAAACTCTTTTAAGGACATTTTTATTTAAAGTAACCATTTGTGGTCTACAAACACAGTTTTTTTGCTCATTTTTTCTTCTTCTTCTGGAATAAGGTGTACTTCTATAGCGCGATTGCCACCCAGTGGCTAAAGTGAAACGTCTTCCCGAAGACGCAGAACAACGTTTACAATGTAAATTATCTGCACATTTTTGTTAGAACTTCTCCTTTTGAGAATAAATGTAACACTGTATGCTAATAACAATCTCATTATTTCATTGGTAAACTTTACAGTATGTGAACTGTATCAGATTAATATAAATATATTCAAAACATATAATAGATTGTTTATGTATTTCTAAACAAACATGTATAAATGTGTAAACTCAAAATTGAAATGATTTGAATTTAGAGGATTGAAAGAATTGAAAAAAAAAAATGGAAATCATGCTGATCCAGGCTCTAGGTAATCGAATCGAATTGTTTCTGGAAATTATCGATCCCCAGCTCTTGTATTTTTTTGAGTTTCCCTCACCTAATTGTAGTTCATTGTGATCACAGTTACAAAAAATTAGTGTGATATGTGGAAATTTCTCATTTTGGAACAAAATGGGAACAAGACGATAATATTCTCATTACAGGTTTTGCCATCTTGAAAAATCTCCACAACATCTAAAACTAGCACTTATTCTTGGAATATGAATCAAACTTTTTGTTTACAAAATAATGACGATGAATGCCTGTTTAGTTAGTATTAATTGAACTTTAAAAGGGCCCTACCATGATTTTCTTAAGCCTTTCAGAGTGAACTATATCCATTTATATGATCATATACTACATTTGGGCCGCCAAGAAACAAATTATTTATGAAATAGTAGTTATATTTCATGAGTATTTTCCTACCCGGAAGTAAAACGACTTGATTCCTGTAGCTCCGCCTCTGCTGCTTGTGGCTGCACTGCTGCTGCAGTCCACTTCCTGACGTCATTCCAGTGAAATCCCTGTCTCCGCATTCCTCCCACAAAAATAATCCAAACTTCTTCAAAGATGGATGCACATACGATATATCTGCTTTTAGTAGGCTTGGCCATCTCATCACTGATTCACAACATGACTTCTGCACGGCTGGGCCGCACCAGGGTTTGGGGGGGGGCGTCTTAAAGGTGCGCCGGGTGTAAACTATCAAACACCTGTTTGAGCTGGAATTTATTGAAGACAGGACACAACTGGAAGATATACAGTATTCTGCATCTAAAATGAAGGTTTTTTGCTGATCATTGTAAGCTCAGAGGAGAAATTGAATGTTATGTGACACTGGGGGCGGAGCTATCAGAGCAGACTCTTCCTGGAGGGAGCTGTTGGCATCGATCTTACGTCAGCACGTATCCATCCGCTCGTTTCCGTGGGAATGGGAGGGGCTGCTGCAGACAGTGGAGGTTTTTAAAGGATTACTCTTAAATACATGAAAGGATCAAAATGCCATTTTGGAGTTCTTTATAGTGAGAAATGAACAGTAAAATGCATTTAAAACCTCACAAAGTAGAATTTTCCTGGTAGAGCCTCTTTAAAATAACTTCCTTAAAGTGAAACCAAAAATTACAAAGCAATTTGAGTAGTTTTTAGTCCTAAATCAAGGTTTTCTTTTATCAAGAGGTTGAAGTAAGAGGATTTTGACTCATTGTAATAATAATTTCCTTATTTCTTGATCCTAGCTCTTGAATGGTAAATGGCGTATACTTGTATAGCACCTTCTACCCTCCTTCGAGGGCTCAAAGCGCTGCACAGTCACAGACCCATTCACCCATTCACACACTGGTGGTGGCTCTGCTGCCGAACACCTTCCACCAGAGGCAATTCGGGGTTCAGTGTCTTGCCCAAGGACACTTTGACACATGGGCGGGCAAGGCGGGAATCGAACTCACAATCTTCAGAAGTTGACCGCCCTATGACTGAGCCACGGCCAAGACATTAAAACCTGACTGTTGGAAAGGTTTAGACTAAAGATAAGCTAAAACAACTTAAAGATCTATACTCCAATGAAAATCATGTTTTTAACATCTTCATGTGGCATTTTTCTCATTATGGACATGTATTTTTAATTTAAGATTAAAATAGTCTTTCTGAGTATTTATTAATTCAAATTGCGTTTTAATCGGGAGCAAATAAAACAAGGGGTGTGAAAAAACTCAGGTTTATGACGCAAAAACTGCCACGGGTGGGCTGATGTCTCTCTGCTCTGCTACTATTCCGATGCATCCACTTGCAGAGAAATCGATCCATCAATGTCTTCATTTTCCTTGTCTGTGCTGGTACCTGGCTCAAAGCTATACATCTTCATAACCATAATTAAAGACCACTGACATTAGAGAACAGAAATAAATTAACTTTTGTACTTGTGCTGCACAAATTCAGTAGTTTTTTTTTAGTTAGTTTTCAGTGTTGCTACAGCTTTTTTTTTCCTATTTCGTATTATTTTACTAGAATATCTAACCATTGTTAATCTAATTTGCAGAAGTCTTGAGGAGTACAAGGACAAAGATCCAGAGGGGAATGATGAAACACGCCGCCCTGACGGAGAAGAGAGCACACGAGGTTATAGTGATTCCAGAGGCCCCGCAGAGCGGCGGGATAAATATGAGGATAGGAGTGAGCGCAATGACGACCGCCACTATGACGACCGTCGCAGTGACTATGACGACCGCCGCAGTGACTATGACGACCGCCATTATGACGACCGCCGCAGTGACTATGATAACCGCCGCAGGGACTATGACGATCGTCGTGACTTTGATGACCAACGTAGCGACTACAGCGACCGCCGTGACAAATACAGTGATCGCAATGAGCGCTACGATGACGACCGCCGCTATGATGATGACCGCCGTTATGACGATCGTAGAGGTCAGCGCTAACACAGTGATGGCTACCATCATCTTTGCAACTTTAGAGGTCATCAAGCAGGGCAAGAGTAAGACTATCCAGAAGATATGCATTAAAACCAACTCCTTTATCTTGCATTCACTGGGTATGCAGATGATTACTTTTATTGATCTACATCACAACTACTAAAAAAAATAATGAAATGATGTCTACTACATTTTAGAACTTTCTAAGTTCTTCAGAATAATCTGCAATGTCTTCAGCTCCACACCAGTCATTTGAGATTGAAGACCTTTGAGAAGAGATGAAACAATAAGAACAAACCTCAATCCCATTTGGCTTGATTTCAGGTTTTTGGATAAACTTGTCTGTGACTATTGTTGTATAGGGGGAAACTATTTCTGTAGGACTAAATATGGCCAAGGATGACATTGTAAATACATTTTTATTTCTATACTATACTTTTGATAAAATAGCATGTAAATGTTCTTTACAGTAAAAAGGAAATTGAACTATGTGTAATGTTGGTGATATCTTCTGGGGACCATGCAATGCTGTATTAGAATAACTGATTTACGACTGCGTCTTTTCCAAACAGAAGGACAATTCTACCTTGTGACCTCCTAAAATATTTAACTGTAGAGAATTTTCATTGGATTTTCTTTTATTTGGAGTGTACAATAGAAGAGCTGTTTGTAAATTATTCTTATATCTTTTGATCTTTAGGTGCTTCTTTTTCCTTTTATGTGTTTTAAGTTTTATGCGAGTATAATGCCATTGCAATTCTGGTATGATTGCATTCCAGTCTTGCACATTACTTGACACAAGTAAGCCTCAGTGGGAGTTGTGTTTTTAACTTAAAATGTTTGGTTATGTCTCTTTTGCATGTAAAGATTGATATTCTCAGACCTGTTATTTTCTGGGGTTGGTTACAGGGCCATTTTACTTTCATTGTTTTAATAAAGATTATGTTTGAACTTTAAGCATTTCTCTGAAACTTGTTTATTTTACAATAGGTGAACATTAGAAGAGCTAGCATTCATTTAATCCTTTATTTTGATGTTTTGTGTTCTGCTGAAAGTATGAAAAGTGGTCAAAATTTGATTAAATTTTGTATTTGGATCAAAATTGATCTGTACAAGCAGTGAAGTGTAGTAAGGGGAGGCAAGTAAGGCTGTACTTCACTAGCCAAATACATTAAGATCAGTATATTTTTCATTATTAAAAATAGAATCAAATAATGTTTTTCAGACAGTTCTATTCTATGTTTAAATTTTTGGGGGGTCCTCAACGTTTCTTTAGTTTAAAAAAAAAAAAAAAAAAGTGGCAATTTTCTTTTTGAGTCTCTTCAAGAATTGGCGGGAGGCATCAGCAGCCCGTGCTGCCCTGTGCCGCACACACTGACTGGAGCTGCAGCTGATGCATGCGAGGTACTGTTTTGGTCTTTAATCATAAAAGATGCTTTGTTTTTATTTACTTTTTATTTCTACAAATCTGACTCATTACATGACATTGTGACTCATTTAGTCGTTTTATCCACTAAAAATTCGCTTAAAAATACTAAGAGTACTTAGCTGCCTTACCGCAGTACGCATGCCTCAAGGCAGAGGGCGCTCGTGAGCCCGGAGATTGTGGCACCGCGGCTAATGTAATAGTTAGCAGTAGCAAGTCAAGTGCAGGCGTCCAAATAGTTTTTAAAAATGTTTAGCATCAGTTTCTAAATGGAGGATTATGTGTCTAGTTAAACTCAGGAATTTATGGAGACCCGTCACTGGCAGTCACCTCCACTGAGACATAAAACTGTGAAAAAGAAAAGGGAGACTTCTACAAACAGGTGTTTCATCTGCTTCATTTATAAGTTACAGTAAGTCAACAATATATATATATATTTTTGCTATGCTACACTTTGTAAAAGAAAGAAGAAAGTCTAATGCAATTTTAAACAGCACACTTTAACTCATTGTCAGTCAAATAGCGAATATTACTCTGTAGGTTTCAATGTTTGAAAATCTGACTGATGATGTCAGTGCCTCACCAGCCGTGAATCTCACTGCACATAACGTTTCTTTTACTTCAGACTTAACTATTGAATGGCAAAAGATACATTTTCACCATTTTAGTCAATTCAAAATGTCTCAAAAATGACATTTGTGGTGTTATGGGTCAATTATTCGATGAGATTAGGTGTTGAATGCATCCCTTAAAAGTTGTATGTTGCTTTGCGGATCAAATATGACTAAAATGTGCCCCAACACACACAGGCCACCTTCACCACTCCTATCCCTTGTAAACTCAGACATTCTTGTAGAATACTGAAACACAGACACCCTATGACAATCACTATGATTCTTGCATACTAAAAACACACATATCTAGTGTTAAAAATTAAAAAAAGAATACAAATCTGCAAGCTTTTCATTATTTTTGGTGTATTGTTTAAATGTATCAGTGTTTTACATGTTTTATTGCCTCAATGTTTTACTGTATTTTTAACCAACTGTGGCTGCCTGTTGGCCAGGACTCTCTTGCAAAAGAGGTTTAAAATCTCATTATGATTATCCTGGTTAAATAAAGATCAATAAATAAATCAAAGATTTTTGGGGGTTAAGTCCATTTCTTAACCCCTTTGTCCCGTTCGGGGTCGCGGGGGTGCCGGAGCCTATCCCGGCTGCTGATGGGCGAAGGCGGGGTACACCCTGGACAGGTCGCCAGTCTGTCACAGGGCCTCAATCACACTCATACACTCACACATTCACACCTAAGGGCAATTTAGTCACCAATTAACCTATGAAGCATGTTTTTGGATGGTGGGAGGAAGCCAGAGTCCCCGGTGAAAACCCACGCATGCACGGGGACAACATGCGAACTCCACACAGAAAGGTCCCAGCCGGGAGTCAAACCGGGGCCTTCTCGCTGTGAGGCAAGAGCGCTAACCACTGCGCCACTGTGCAGCCCCCGCTACTCTAATATTATTAATTAGACTATCTGTCTCATTAACTAATTTAACCGCTATAGTGAAATATGATTTGTGAAATGGAACAGTTTTTGTCATCAAAACTTAGTAAGTTGTACAATAAAAGGTCTAAAAACATTTTTAATACATGTTTCTATGGGTATGATCATTCACTGAATAAGAGAACTGGACAGAGCGAGTTAGACATCACCCACAGAAAATGACTTACTCTCGGTTCTAACCAAAAGAAGTCAATTCAGTCACCATTTTTCCATAATATGTCCATCACCATGTTGAAATCTGACATCCTCAGTAAGCTGTGATTGGTTCATGTTTATCTTAGTCTACATTTCTATGGTAATTGTCTTATTGAGGCGTCTGATTGGTCAGTTTATACCTTGGATAACTTGTGCTACAGCAAAAAAAAAAAAAATAATAATAATAATAAAATGAAATAAAATAAAATAAAAAATGGATAACGCTTTGGGGTTTTAAGTATTTACAGGTTGAATTAAATCATGGGTCAAATTTTACCCACCAACATTAAAGATGAGAACTGTTTTTTAACACAATACAAAGTGAAGTTTTAGAACTACTTATTTAATTATTTCTCTTAAGAATCTGAGATTTTTTTATATATATATATAAATACAATACGTTAACAGGAATTCTTAGGCAAAAAAGTCACAATTTTACATTTTTAAGTAAAAATTTTGAAAAAAAGGGCTTCATTTTAAATTCATCAAAGCTATAAAATCCACAGAGATTCAGGTAGATTTGCCTGTTTTCAGGAGTAAACATAAAGTTAAATGGTTTTATATTCATCCATCCATCCATCTTCTTAACCGCTTTGTCCCTTTCGGGGTCGCGGGGGTGCCGGAGCCTATCCCGGCTACTGAAGGGCGAAGGCGGGGTACACCCTGGACAGGTCGCCAGTCTGTCTCAGTGGTTTTATATTAAGATTCTAAATGCTAAAAAGTTGTCTGTTGTTTTTCTGGCAAATCTCTGGTTCAAATAGAAGAATGGTTCAATGTGTTTAGGGAAATCAGGGTAGATGAGGGAAACGGAAAAGAAAACTTTTCACCGAAAACAAATCAACTTCTAATCACAGGCTAGGCCATGGCGCTTTCCAATCCCATGTCAAAAAGTGATGAAGTGGACAAATCACTAAATCCCATATTGCCCAAGGAGACCTTGCTAGCTGCATGGACAGCAGATGTTGCTGTTGTTGCATGAATACATCTGTCTGTGATACATGTCACAGTGTCTGTCTTTGTTAGCTGATGTTTTGGCTCATAGCCTAGAAATGTCAATAACATGTATATACAGATAGTGTCAATTATATCATAAATTTAAATGTGTTTACTGTAGGTTTTTGGGGTCTGTTGCAAAAATATAGGGAAATTCCTCTTGTATACATGTTTCCCTTTTTTGTTATCTGCTTAAATTGTGTTTTTGGGTGCAGTAATATGTTCCTTTATTGACTATTGCTAGGTTTTTCTTAGGCATTTTGGGATGTTGGTTGATTTGATTAATTAAAAGTTGTAAACGGATTTTGGATTTTTGAGTAGGTTATCTCACACACAGTATCCAATGCATATTTTTTTTTCTTTGCTCATTTTTTTTTTTAGTCTACTCCTGATTGAAAACAATCTGTATAAATAAATCATAAGAGATGCAACTTTAAGCCTAATTTTCTTCATATATTTGCGCCATCATGACAAAAGCTCCACAAGAACATGTTAAAAACACCAAATACACAATTTTCATCAGAGTAGGTCTTAAAGTATTAATTGTTGCTGCCTTTAGACTACTGGAGGCTGGTGAGAAAAAGAAGCAATTGAAAGCCTTGTTAAAATCATTGTAATGACTTCAACAATTTACA
>NC_050514.1:11675140-11681321 GCF_002922805.2 Oryzias melastigma
TGCATTTTTCCTCATAATTTTACAACTTTTTCAAAGACTGGACTAAATTATATTGATAATCTGTTTTCATATTTTCTTTACCCTGTAATTCTGGTGTCCCCCCAATAGATGGTGCACTACAAATAAATTGATCTTTGACCAAGTGCAGAGTTATTCTTTCTTCATGTGGTGTTGGAATATTTGTTTGTTTTTCTGACTTTTACGCTTGTTTTTTGAGTCAGTCACTTTTCTGATCATTGCAGCACCAAATGGAGGTGGCATTTCTCCAAGTTTGTGTTTTTCTTGAGAGACATCAACCCACTGGTGCAATAGGCACTATTATTAAAAATAAAAGCCTCAGTTTCGAAATAAGAACTTCTAAATGTATCTTTACTTATATATATTAAATTTCAACCAAAATTAAAGCATGTTTGTACCCAATTCCTTGTTATTTCCTTCTCTAATGAGGTGGACTATCAAAGCACTTGAGGTGTCTGGTCCTGATCTGGGGGTTTTGTCCATTTTTTACCCTTTTGTGGCCCATTAGTCAAAAGGTTTGTCCACCCCTGACCTACAGTGAGCTTTGTTAGTTTAGTCCATTACAATAATTCATGATATAAGCTCCTCGCTTTGAGATAAAAACAGAGGCCAAAAGGAGAACCTGAGAACTGTATGCTTCAGAAAAACAAAAACATAAATGCTGCCATGATGAAATCTGAAGTAAATGAATCCACTGAGCCTACCCCAAGAACAGGACAGAAAGATTTAGGCTCTGTGAGAAACAGACAGCACATCATTTAGAACCCAGTTTTTTATTCGGGATGCATTGTGCTCATCAAAATTAAGAGAAAACAGGTTGTAAAGTTTTAAAACAAAACAATATGTATTTAAGGATTACAGACTGAATATGGGGATACAGAGGATCAGTTCACCATCAATGCACAAGGTAACAGCAATGCTTCTCTCCAGAGATCAAAGAGTCGCAACAAGTGAAGCATCACAACTCATCATCTCAATTCTCCTCCTATGCCCTTCGGGGGCATCTCGCTTTGCAATCAGTAAGTTTCCACTTTTCTTTAGTAACAGTGGGATATAAACATGTTTTAGCTGATTTAGCACAAGTGGGGTGAAATCTGTAGCAGTGGGGAGCAGCTGCATCCTGCAATATGAGGAAATGGGGTCTGCAGCATGGAGAAGTGGTCTGGATTTCATGTCCCTTGGACCACATGAAGTTTCAAAACAGATGAAAAATAAAAAACAAAAAAAACATTTAACTCTTACAAAACATCCTTCTGCAACAGGTCACAAAAAGGAAGTTAGTGTTTGGATCTGGATAGCGTTGTAAAAAATTTGACTCAGAAAAGTTCATTAAAATTTTAAAAAAGAAAATAAAAACTTGATATAGTGTGCCATTAGTAAAACTTTTATTCTATTTGTTGCAATTTTTAATGTATAAATGGTCATTGTCTTGCTGCTTTAAGCCTTAATCACAACTGCCCTTACTGGTGGATACGGGCTGTCTGCAGGCAAAACATGGGAAAACGTTGTGGCCTACACACAATATCTATATCACTCGAGGAAGAGAGAAAATGTTGATTCACATGTTATTTCAACGGGCTGTGGATGACAGGTCAATGCATACTCATGCAAAAGTAAGATAAAGGTGAAATAGGTGTGGCTCAGGTATATATATATGGATTTTTCTTTTATTTCAACACACATTGTTTCTGCATTTATTTTCATGTTGGATTATGCTGGGTTTTTTTTAGCAAAATCAAAGTGTCATTTTCTAGGACATAATTTCTGCAGTGCGCTTAGTGTTCATCAGAATTTTGCCTCCGAGTTGTGGACAGGACTGTTGGCGCAGCAGTAAGCCTTCACTCATTTCCCATCATGCCCTTGTTTACTCTCTCTCCTGCTAGCTTGCAGCCGCTCACAACCTCAACCTCACATTAATGCGGATGACACAAATGGTTGCTGGTCAATGACCTGAAAAGAGTTGGGACCACCATTTTCCAAGGTTACTATTGATAATCCACTAAGACAACATGGTTTGAAATCATGCAATGGGATTTCCAGATTTTGTATTTTTAAGTCGGTTGGTATGAAGTTTCCAGGCTTTGAGCATTTTACTTTGGCTGTCTTCATCTGTTCAGATTTGGTCTCCATTGCATATCCTCTGAAGCTTTTTGTTAGCAAAAAAAAAAAAAAAAAACTTGTCAGAACAGCGCCAGCTTCAACAGAAATACAATCCCATAATGCACTACTTCCTTTTTGTACTTAGTTATCTAATATGTTCAAAATCTATATTTGACAAAACTTGATGACCAATTAATCAAAACGAAAAACCCATCATTGATTTAAATTGTTAGCATTGTTCTTTAAAGCCCAAGGGTCACAATGGAAAGATAAGGGAGCCACGTGTGGTTCCAGGACTCAGGTTGCAGACTTGAGTTGGAAAAATCCAGTAGATGAAAAGTGCTGACAGAACAAGCAGAGACATGTTGGATGAGCGGGAAAAATACCTGTGTGACAGCAGGCACAGGGATTGGGGGAATAGATGCAATCATCTTGTATAGGACAGCTGCCTGCAGAAAGGTCTTAGTCAGGAGTTTCAACAGTACATTGTGTAAAGGTACTTTCGTTTCTGCATTTTCAAATGAGATAAAAGCACAAGACGGAGAGGAGCAAGTTGAATTTGGCAGATTGAACTACAACCTTCGCCATGGAGAGCAGCATGCTTACCTTTGTGCTTCTGTGTGTGGGTGAGTGGGCTGTTAAATCTGTTATCTTAAAAAAACAAAAAAAGTATTATGTTCTTTAGTCTCCCATGAATATTCATGGGTCTATTTTTGCTAAAAAAAATGCAAAATGTGACTTACACCACAAAAAAGTATTTTTAAAAGTTGCAGAAATTGAATTAATTTTTTGTCCACATCAACGATAATTTTTTTAGTCATTGTGGTTACTATTGCTTGATATCAATGTTTTCTACATTTCTCAATTACTTGTCTTTTTTTTTCTTGACAGTGTGGTCAAATGTTGCTGCCATCGAAGTGAAAATTCCTGAACAAGTGTATGAGGCTGTCAATGGAAGTGACACAACAATACCCTGCAAATTTGAAACAAGTGTTGAAAACCCCCAATCAGGTGTCATCTCATGGTTTAGGAGGGATTTGAACTCCTCTGCTAGGAATGTCAGTATCAAAAAGAATTTAAATACACAAATGTGTGCTTATTCTTAATTTGAATGTCTTATATTTATTATGCATTTTCCACAGGAGCTCATCCTTACCTATTATTATCCTGACAAAATCTTTGATGTGGCAGAAAATGTTGATGCCAAGGGCTTTTCTATTGATGCGGATCTCCTGAATGGCAAGGCTGACCTTATAATCAAAAACGTTGAAATGGAAGACAACATGATCTTTGAGTGCCGCGTCCAGATTCGAGGAGATATTGACGGCACAAATTCAAATTCAGCCACTTTGGTGGTTTTGGGTAAGATTTTATACATTCACAGAGAATATCTGCAGGTGGAAAGGCTAATTTCACCCCTAAAGATTGGATAAATGACAAAAAAACAAACTTTTTTTTTCTAAATTTTTGCAAAGAAAATGATCATTTGACATGAAAATCTAACAATAATTTAGGCGGAAGTAAGTCTTTACAAAAAAAATCTTAACAACTGCATCACCATGCAAATAAACTGTTAAAAATGTTTTTATTGCAAAGTCTCTTAATTAAAACAATTCAAATGATAAGGATGATACAACTTTCATTTTTAAATAATAGCTATTATCCAAGATTGTATTTGAAATTGATGCATCGTAGCAGACTGGCTCTAATTATTTGATTCCTAAAGAACATGTGTTTTATTTTTTTCTAAGTGGCTCCATCTACACCCATCTGTGAGGTGCAGGGAAATCCTAAGAATGGCGAGGACATCAAACTCACCTGTGTGTCTAACGAAGCGTCTCCCCCTGCTGAATACAAATGGCAAAGTCTTGATGCTCAGAACAATCCTCGTGATCCAGAGCCCAAATCTACTGACAGTAAGTGCTGGTGCATAAGGGTTAAGTACTTATCTGGAACAACTACGGCTGTGATTATGGTGAAATTGGCACTCTGCTAACATCGGAGCTTACTGTTTGTGGAAGCAGTCACTTCTTTGTCACCTTTCAAGCTAAGACTTGAAAGATGACAAATAAATTAGATTTTATATTTTAGGGTAATATTCAACTTATAGGGTGTTGTTTGTTACTTGAAAAGCTTGATATTTTTATTTAATTAAATCAGACTAACTAATTTTGAAAGAAGTTTAACTCCCCACTTCTTTTCTGTATCCTATAAAAAAAGTGAAAATAAAGTACCGGTGAAAAATAAAATGGTTTCTAACATTTTTTCTTTTGCAGATGGAGGAGTTTTGAGTCTTTTTGGCATCACCACAGACACATCAGGAACCTATACCTGCACATCCAGCAATAAAGTTGGCTCTGCTTCATGCAGTCTGACGCTCTCAGTCACACCGTGTAAGTTGTTTTGTAGATTTGGATTTCATCTCAGTAAAAACTTCCTTGCAGAAGTTTCACATAAGTCTATAGAGAAGAAGGCCAACCATTACCGTAACACCAAAGATCATTTCTATTATCAGTATCTGTGGTGTCGATCCTTTGTTCAAAACCTCCAGCATTAGGCCATAGCTGACTGAAAGGACACATATTGATCTTTAAGTTAAAAGCTTTTCAACTGAGAGCTTTAAATTGACCAAAACTGAATCTGTCAGTTTCACCCTCCATCCCTCCCATATTGGTCAACAGACTGTCCAAACACTTACAAATAACACATTTCTAATCAGGAGGAGGATTGCACCTTCTTCTGGATGAGAGCCACGGTCTCAGACATGAAGCTGCTGCTTCTCAGGCCTTCACACTTTGGGACGAATTGCTCCTAAATTTATCCCCTTTCAGTCATGACTGTGCTCAGACATTCTGCTCACAATATGAGTTTAAGTGATGAAAAAAAGAGGAGAAAAAAGAGTTCAGCTCTCATCTGAAACAGAGTCGATGCTTTGCAAACAAAGCTCCAACTCTGTTTGTATAGCCAGCATGAAGTCTGTTTCAGAAGGCCTCTAAAACAGGGCAGTAATTTACAACGACCCATAAAATAGTGTGGTGTAACCTGGGTAGAAATACCACTTCTGTGCTCTCAGTAATCATTTCAAGGGCCCATTACATGCCAGAGGAAATGGTCTAAATGGCTTTTTCAATAAGGCATCGTAGGTTCCAATGCATTTTGAAAGGTTTAAATAGTGTTTGTGAAACGGATGACGTCCTATCCATACACATTAAAGAACACATTAACTTGAAACACAGAAATATAATTTGTTTCTGTTCTTGTGCTACAAGATTTCAGCAATTTTTACTCAAAACATTTGTAAGTTTCTTTTTGTATGCTTCCATATGATTTTTAAACTAAAATCCTTAACCATTGTCAATGTCATTGCAGAGATGGTGATGAGTTCAGTGACAAAAACCCAAACAAGAACGATGGAAATCGCCGTCCTGGCGGAGAAGAGAGCTCACAGTAATATTGTGATTTCAAAGAGCGCCTCATTGATTGACGGGATCAATGTGATGAAAGGACAGAGCGTTGTGACTCTGACCAATGCAGTGATTACAAAGACACATTTTAACATTTCAAATGAATCACCAGAAAAAAAATAAAGCTTTTTCTTTCTCTTTTTTTATTCTTTTCTTCAAACAATAGTAAAATCTCACCACCATAAAACCTATAGTACATCTTAAAAATCCTAAGTATAACAATATCTTTAAAGCTCTCAAAAACACATATGCATATATTATTAACATTATTGTAACACAATTACAAAGTTAGATTTCTTTTCATATAAGGTCACAGTGAGCACCATCTACTGTAAACATCCTGCAGGATTTCTGCTCTTTATTCTTGCTCATCTTGGCTGTTTCAGTCTAATAGTTGTCATTAAACAAAAAAATCAAATAAAAGATAATAAACACTTTTCTCAATCAGAAAAAGACACACTGTGTGTGCTCACTATGCAACACTGACATGAAATGCATTTCTTTCTAGTCACATTTGTATCCCACCCAGCAAAATACTCAATTTAATCAACATTTCTGTTGATTCTTTAAGCTAGAGTGAGTTAATATCAGTACAGAAG
>NC_050514.1:11681656-11687318 GCF_002922805.2 Oryzias melastigma
AAATCCTAAGTATAACAATATCTTTAAAGCTCTCAAAAACACATATGCATATATTATTAACATTACTGTAACACAATTACAAAGTTAGATTTCTTTTCATATAAGGTCACAGTGAGCACCATCTACTGTAAACATCCTGCAGGATTTCTGCTCTTTCTTCTTGCTCATCTTAGCTGTTTCAGTCTAACAGTTTTCATTAGACAAAAAAATCAAATAAAAGATAATAAACACTTTTCTCAATCAGAAAAAGACACACTGTGTGTGCTCATTATGCAACACTGACATGAAATGCATTTCTTTCTAGTCACATTTGTATCCCACCCAGCAAAATATTCAATTTAATCAACATTTCTGTGGATTCTTTAAGCTGGAGTGAGTTAATATCAGTACAGAAGATCTGAAATGGTGGAAATGGAATAATTACTTATCATGGTAGTAAAACTACACCATCCAAGTTTTCTTTTGTGAAAAAAGCCTCATTAAATATAGTAGCATCAATAGTCCCTGAATCTTTCAAAAATGAACCCTGCTGCCCCGTCTCACCTCTACAGCACCAGGATGTCTCCGCTACAGCGCTCACAGCAGTTAAAAGTAATGTTCTCATAGCGGGTGTACGGGTGAAACCTTCCAATGCTCTTCTTGCTGTTCAGGAAGTTGGAGGAGGAGGAATCCATCAGCTCGCACTCTGCTTTGTTTTCTGAACAAGAGATGGGGTCCAGAATCTGCAGCATCTTGGAGAGAAATGCAGTGAAATCTTATTGCAGCTCAGAGTTTTTATTTAAGGAATGTACAGAGAAAAAAGGTTTTGGTGGAATTCACGTTGAATAACTACCTTCTCAGCCATCTTCTCAGCTGGTGTGCTGCAGAGCTGCTCAGCTGCACTGTTGTTTTTCACCCCGTTGCTGCTGCTGTTTCCCAGAAGGCGGGATTTGATTGTATCTGCTAGCTTGTGATTGGCTGCTGCAAGCTCTCCTATGCTGAGAGGCTGAGCACTGGGGTAGTACGTCTGCTGTCTGCCCCACTGCAGAGACACCAGGAGCTGCTCCAGAGATCTGAGGGAAACAAAGGCCACAAAGATCAGCTGATTTATACACCTGTCACGCAGTACATATGAATGAATCATGTGTGACTATAGACCCTTTTCAAGGTGATGTCAGACAAAATGGTGACAGGACTGACAAAGTGAAAAGTTACATCTGGCGTTCACATTTAGAACAGCAAAAGCTGACAGCTAACGCTGTTTGACGCGATTTTACATAAATAATAAAAGGCAACCGTACCAATTTCAAAAGAAAAAGTACGATATTTATTCCCTGCCAAACTGTATTTTCATTTCCTGTCTTAGATGTTCACAAATCTAAATTTGAATAATCCTTCAATATTGGATGTTTTATTGAAATATCGACCCTTCATTTGAGCAGATGTTATTCTAATGGGTTCTATTTTGGTTGATGTTATTCACACCTATTTTTAGTGCAATCAAGCACAAAAGCTGATAGAAATTCATGTTGGCCACATTTAATACCTTAGACAGACATCGCTGCCATTGCTCATTTTAATGTCTTCCCAGCATAAATTTACTTGTTGGCTGGTCTTTGGGCTTCATGAGTTTGCGGTTGTTGCTCCACCTTGGCTAGCTGAAAAAGGCCACTGAAAGCATCAGAAGTGAGCGTGAAGGCCCTTGGAGATTTCTAACATAGAAAAAAACCACAGGTCAAAAGATAACCTTTGGCGGGCCAAATTGGCACGCGAGCCCCACTTTGGTTACCTGTGCTATAAAGCTACCCCAGCGTGTCAGTTTGGAAAAGCCTGGTCAGGCCTGCTCAGTTTAGTCCCTTTTGTTTGTTTCATTTATTTATTTTTTTAGTTGACCCTGAGTTACTTTTGATTTTGAGGGACTGTTTTTACCCATCATTACAAAAAAAGAAAAACACAAATAAAAACATCTTGCAAGGAAACCTCCCTTTGTCCACTGACTAATTGTAAACCCTCACAGGTAGTGTGACATGACCTTTAGTCACAGCTGTCTTTACAGGTGGATATGGGTTCATGGATCTATTTGTCTACAAGTGGATGCATCAGAACGGAGCCGTGCAGGGAGAATGAGGCCTAATGATTGTACTTTTCGAGTAACAACAAAAAGCTTTTTCAAACAACATTTTTTCATCTGGTCCTGATTCATCACATTTTGAATATAAATAAATACTGCATTCAAAAATACAGTTTTTATCTGAATTTCCGTTGAGACACAGACGTGTCATGCATATGTTCACTGTGCAACAGACCTGGTAGTACTGTTCAAGTGATAAGAGCGAACTCTTTGCATGTAGCCTGGCTGTTAGAAATGAGGTTATGAGAAAATCAAAGTATAATTTGTGTGGTCATCCAACAGACGCTTGCTTGTCACATGCACAGCACATGTGTGCAGAATTTCCTTGCAGTTACTCAGTACGGAGGCAATGCATGCACCTCACTAATGGCTAGACTGTGGCGTTAGAGCACAATATGAAAGCATCACCCATATGTCGTAAGTGTGTATTATTTTCATTATCCTTACAAATACTTCCCAATCCATTTATCACATGCATGACAATGGTACGTTCCATTTTCATGATGTCCCTTAAGGTGGCTGCATGAGTCAAGAGAAGTGCAAGACACTCCAGTGTTCCCCTTTCAATGCCCCTGAAACCAGCTGCTCTTTCTATGACTCTCCACAGATCTAGTTTATCCTAAAATCCACAGTATCTGTAGGCTTAAAGGGGTTTATAATGGTGCATATGACTAAGGTTTTAAACAGTTACATTTTGGATTTACTAGAGAGTCCCAGATTGCCATCATGGTATATCTGGATCAGCATGACAGACATTAACAACAAATCTAGCACCAACAGTAAGTGTCTAGAATCTACAGGTTGCAGATTCTTGATTTGAAAAAAGACGATAAGTGCTGACAAACAAGCAGAAACATGTTTGATGCGTGGGAAAAATACCTGTGTAACGGCAGGCACAGTGATTAGAGGAATAGATGCAGTCTTGGATAGGACAGCGGGTGGGAGGAAGCTCAGGAGTTTCAACATTACATGGAGTAAAAGTACTTTTGGTTTTCCTTTTCCAGATGAGATAAAAGCACAAGAAGGAAAGAAGCAAGTTGAATTTGGTTGATAGAACTGCAACCTTCACCATGGAGAGCAGCATGTTAACCTTTGTGCTTCTGTGTGTGGGTAAGTAGGCTGTTGAAAATGTTCTTGATTTTTGAAAGACTTTGGCAGAAATTGCCCGCGTGCCTGTTTGAGCACCAAAGCTTAAAAACAGTTTTATGTTCTTTAGTTTCTCATAAATACTTCAGATTTTTTTCCCCAAAAATGAAGAAAATGTTGCTTCCACACCACATGAAAGGGATTTTTCAATTATATAAAAAAATGTAAGTTTATTTTTCAATATTTTCTCTTTTAGACAGAATTTTCATTGGTGCTATATTAATATTTTCTACAGTTATCAAAGTTTTTTCTTTTTTGTCCAGACAGTGTGGTCAAATGTTTCTGCCCTTAATATGGAAAATTCCTTGACAAGTGTATGAGGCTGTCAATGGAAGTTATAGGACAGCATGCTGTCACTTGAACTACTACTTGAAGTCAGTCTGCCTTATAGTTCTAAATGACTTTTATGTTTTTTGTCCTAACAGTGTGGTTACAGGTTGAAGCCATTAATGTAGACATTCCTCAATCAATGTATGAGTTTGCCAGAGATACCAACATCACAATACCCTGTACATTTACAACAACAGTCCAACCCCCAAAATCAGGTGTCATCACCTGGTCCAGGAGGCCCACGGATTCCACGGATCCCAATGTTCCGTTTGTAAGTATTAAAACAATATAAGTATATAGACAGAAATGTGTTTATTGTAAGTTTAAACTTTGTCTTAATTTTCCAACAGGCCGAAATTTTGACCTTCTATTATCCCGACAATAGCTATGATTTGTCAGCTGGATTTGATCCAAAACAGTTTTCCCTTGAGGCGGATTTTCTGAAGGGCAAGGCTGACCTTCTCATCTATTTCCTCAAACTAGAAGACAGCACGACTTATGAGTGTACTTCCCAGATTCGAGGGGATACAACAGGCAAGAATGTGGATACAACAAATTTGGTGGTTTTGGGTAAGTATTTTAAACATTCACTGAGAAAATCTGCAGGTGGAACTGCTGGTTTCAGCCCTCAAGATTAGACAGATGACCAAAAACCAAAAAATCCATCATTTGTTTTCTTATTTTTTTAAAAAAGAAAGGGATAGTGTGACATGAACATCTAACACAATTATTCAGGTGGAATGTTTGCTTTTACCTTTTTTCCTAAGCTGCTCCATCTACACCCATCTGTGAGGTGCAGGGAATGCCTCAGTTTGGCCAGAACATCCATCTCATCTGTTTTTCTGAAGAAGCTTTTTCCCGCTCCCCAATACAAATGGCAAAGTCATGATGTTCAGAACAATCTTCGTCCTCTAGACCCTTCATCTGTTGCCGGTAAGTGTTATTAAACAAGGGTGAAGTACTTATTGCTGTGCTCATAATTTCACATGACCTGGAAAAAATTAGGATTTCTTGGTCATTTGTCATAAAATATGAATGATTGCACAAAAACCTTTTTTACACTCAAAAAAAGTGGTTGGGTAAAGCCATTTATAGTCAAAAATGTACAGAAATGTTCTAAATGACTGTTTCGTCTATGTTCTCTGTGGGCTGTAACTCCATCTCTGTCTTCTTCTGGCTCACAGTTTCTATTAATTTTTCCCTGTTGCAGTGGTACTATCTATCTACCTCTTTCTGTCCTTCTACCTCTCTTTCTCCTCTGGCTGTCCACATCTGGGAACACTTTTTCTATTACACACTGTTATCAGCCATGCTTGACGACACCAACGTTGATATAATTAACTAAAACTAAAGTAAATAAACTGAAATTGTCAGGCTTTGGTGTACAGACACAAATGCTGGACAGCTGGCTGTTCCCAAAAACAATTCTTTACTAACAAAAAAAAAAATCTATAAAGGGAGAGTGATGCGCTGAAGAACAGTATCAGAGTCACTAATGCAAAGTCCAAAAAAAAAGAAAAAACACTCAATTACAGCTGTGATTATGGGGAAATTGGCATTCTGCTGACATCAGAGCTTACAGTTTGTGAAAAGTGGTCGCTTCTTTGTCGTCTTTCAAGTCAAGACTTGGCAAATGTTGTATATTTTAGAGTAATTTTCATCTTTTAGTGGTGTTCATTGTCGGAAGATCTTGATATTTTTATTAAATTAAATCTGGAAATTCTAGACAAACTAATTTAGAAAAAAGTATACCTCACCACTTTTTTCTATATCCTATGAAAAGCAAAAAAAAGGCAATATCATAAAATGGTTTCTCTTTTGCAGATGGAGGAGTTTTGAGTCTTTTTGGCATCACCACAGACACATCAGGAACCTATACCTGCACATCCAGCAATAGAGTTGGCTCTGCTTCATGCAGTCTGACGCTCTCAGTCAGACCGTGTAAGTTGTTTTGTGCATTTGTGAGGTGGAAACATTTTTAGATCCAATGATATGAAGAAATGTTTGTCAATAGGTTTCAAGAATGTTTTTAATATGGACAAGAAGTTCTAATGAAGTCAAAATGTTTATACATCA
>NC_050514.1:11687377-11691557 GCF_002922805.2 Oryzias melastigma
TGTGCATTTGTGAGGTGGAAACATTTTTAGATCCAATGGAATGAAGAAATGTTTGTCAATAGGTTTCAAGAATGTTTCTAATATGGACAAGAAATTCTAATGAAGTCAAAATGTTTATACATCATGATAGAATACCCTGGCAAGAAACAAACAAATCTTGTGACTTCTATGTGCAAGACGCTAACTAAATGTCATGGATGAAAACTAAGGAAGAAATGTATAATTTCCATCAAAATTTGGATTTCATCTCAATAAAAACGTCCTTGCAGAAGTTTCACATAAGTCTATATAGAAAGAGGCCAGCTGGTATTATAGCACCAACAATTATTTATATTATCAGTATCTGTGGTGTCGATGAGTTGTTCAAAACCTCCAGCATTAGGCCATAGTTGACTGAAAGGACACATATTGATCTTTAAGTTAAAAGCTTTTCAACTGAGAGCTTTAAATTGACCAAAACTGAATCTGTCAATCTCACCCTCCATCCCTCCCTTATTGGTCAACAGAGTGTCCAGACACTTACAAATAACACATTTCTAATCAGGAGGAGCATTGCACCTTCTTCTGGATGAGAGCCACGGTCTCAGACATGAAGCTGCTGCTTCTCAGGCCTTCACACTTTGGGACGAATTGCTCCTAAATTTATCCCCTTTCAGTCATGACTGTGCTCAGACATTCTGCTCACAATATGAGTTTAAGTGATGAAAAAAAGAGGAGAAAAAAAGAGTTCAGCTCTCATCTGAAACAGAGTCATGCTTTGCAAACAAAGCTCCTACTCTGTTTGTATAGCCAGCATGAAGTCTGTTTCAGAAGGCCTCTAAAACAGGGCAGTCATTTACAACGACCCATAAAATAGTGTGGTGTAACCTGGGTAGAAATACCACTTCTGTGCTCTCAGCAATCATTTCAAGGGCCCATTACATGCCAGAGGAAATGGTCTAAATGGCTTTTTCAGTAAGGCATCGTAGGTTCCAATGCATTTTGAAAGGTTTAAATAGTGTTTGTGAAACAGATGACATCCTATCCATATACATTAAAGAACACATTAACTTGAAACACAGAAATATAATTTGTTTCTGTTCTTGTGCTACAGGATTTCAGCAATTTTTACTCAAAACATTTGCAAGCTTCTTTTTGTATTCTTCCATATGATTTGTAAACTAAAATCCTTAACCATTGTTAATGTCATTGCAGAGATGGTGATGAGTTCAGTGACAAAAACCCAAACAAGAACGATGGAAATCGCCGTCCTGACGGAGAAGAGAGCTCACAGTAATATTGTGATTTCAAAGAGCGCCTCATTGATTGACGGGATCAATGTGATGAAAGGACAGAGCGTTGTGACTCTGACCAATGCAGTGATTACAAAGACACATTTTAACATTTCAAATGAATCACCAGAAAAAATAAAGCTTTTTCTTTCTCTTTTTTTATTCTTTTCTTCAAACAATAGTAAAATCTCACCACCATAAAACCTATAGTACAGCTTAAAAATCCTAAGTATAACAATATCTTTAAAGCTCTCAAAAACACATATGCATATATTATTAACATTACTGTAACACAATTACAAAGTTAGATTTCTTTTCATATAAGGTCACAGTGAGCACCATCTACTGTAAACATCCTGCAGGATTTCTGCTCTTTATTGTTGCTCATCTTAGCTGTTTCAGTCTAACAGTTTTCATTAAACAAAAAAAATCAAATAAAAGATAAAAACACTTTTCTCAATCAGAAAAATACACACTGTGTGTGCTCATTATGCAACACTGACATGAAATGCATTTCTTTCTAATCACATTTGTATCCCACCCAGCAAAATACTCAATTTAATCAACATTTCTGTTGATTCTTTAAGCTAGAGTGAGTTAATATCAGTACAGATGATCTGAAATGGTGGAAATGGAATAATTACTTATCATGGTAGTAAAACTACACCGTCCAAGTTTTCTTTAGTGAAAAAAGCCTCATTAAATATGGTAGCATCAATAATCCCTGAATCTTTCAAAAATGAACCCTGCTGCCCCCGTCTCACCTCTACAGCACCAGGATGTCTCCGCTACAGCGCTCACAGCAGTTAAAAGTAATGTTCTCGTAGCGGGTGTACGGGTGAAACCTTCCAATGCTCTTCTTGCTGTTCAGGAAGTTGGAGGAGGAGGAATCCATCAGCTCGCACTCTGCTTTGTTTTCTGAACAAGAGGTGGGGTCCAGAATCTGCAGCACCTTGGAGAGAAATGCAGTGAAATCTTAATGCAGCTCAGAGTTTTTATTTAAGGAATGTACAGAGAAAAAAAGTTTTGGTGGAATTCACGTGTAATAACTACCTTCTCAGCCATCTTCTCAGCTGGTGTGCTGCAGAGCTGCTCAGCTGCACTGTTGTTTTTCACCCCATTGCTGCTGCTGTTTCCCAGAAGGCGGGAGTTGATGGTATCTGCTAGTTTGTGATTGGCTGCTGCAAGCTCTCCTATGCTGAGAGGCTGAGCACTGGGGTAGTACGTCTGCTGTCTGCCCCACTGCAGAGACACCAGGAGCTGCTCCAGAGATCTGAGGGAAACAAAGGCCACAAATGATCCTCAGACTCATCGAGATGACCAAACTAGTATTTTTACTGCTGTCATTTGTACTTCAGTAGCAGTAAATGAATATTGCTGCAAGCATCGGAGAGTTTCAAGTGAGCAAAAATGAAACTTTAGGAAAGGTTGACTGATAGTAACTTTTTAGTCAACCATAACACTGAAATTTTGTGTTCACATTCATTTATTTTATTTGTGTTATTACAAAAATTAATTGCTGATGAAGACCATAAGAAAAACTATTAACCTTGCTTCTTGTGATTGGAATTTTCTTATGACCCAACAACTTTAAACACAGCAGAGAGCAGCAACAATACACACTCAGTCTTGCATTACTTTTTTTCACTTTGGTGTAGTAGTCCAGTGAAAACATTTTTTTCATAAATCAGTTGTCATTTTACCTGTGGGTGAGCATCATGTCTCTAGAAAACTCCTCTCTCTCCAGAAGCAGGTCTTGGATTGCTCCTTGTGCCTCTCTGGTCTGTCTTTGGAGAGCCCCTCTGGCGTTAGTGAGCTCCTCTGCCATGACTCTAAAGATATAAAACAGTGCTATAAATCACAACAGCATTGAAGCCATCTTTTTCTAAAAGAAGGTTTCTCCAAAAATCAGATAGAAAAGCTGAATTTTGTGGCAACCTCCAGACATTTCATTGTTTTTGTCCTAAACTAATGGAAATAGAAACATGTTTTCTTACCTGCTGGCTAAGAACTTGCTCCTCCAGACATCACACTGGATGCTCATTCGCTCCAGCTGCTCTGCAGTGTGTGCGAGACTGCGACCGAGAGCCTCATTCTCCAGAATCAGCTGGTTTTTCTCTCGAGCCATTCGTTCAAAGTGATACTGAAGGTCATCGCCTACAGATGCGACCAATAGTTTCTTCAGTTCACGGTTGACCTGGAACACAAAAGATGTCATTAGCAAGAGTTTCTTTCAGAACACAGACATTTATATAAACATAATCCAACATTTAATGCAGCGTTTCTTTGCATTTCAATAATTCTGACCTCTGTCTGCACTCTGAGCTGATTGGAGAGGCCTTCCTTATCTTGTAGCAGTCTGCGTTCTGAGTTTTGTAGCTTTTTCAGCTCTCCTCTCCAATCTTCAACAAGTGGAGGTGAAGGGGAGCCCCGTTCCTCAGTCTGGTGGTCTGCCTCTCCTTTCCCTTCAGTGGGTCCAGTGCGGCTGCAGCGAGTGATAGCAGCTCGTGGCACTATGATCCTCACAGCCTCCACCTCGGTACAGGCCTCTCGACTCACCTTGCCCAGGTGCAGCACCCCATGAGGCTCAGGAATGGCAGGTACAGGGACACAGGGGGTAGACTTAGGGCTTTGCTTTTGGTTAGCTACTTTAAGAAGGGGAACTTGAGATGCATTTGGAGGCGGGGCTTCAGTGTCTATTTCCAACAATACTTTTGAATTTTCTGTTTCCATGCCATCTCCAGGACCCCGAACAGGAACTCTGGAAGCTAGAAGACAAAAAATACAGAACATTTTTATTTTGTCAAGCTATACCCAAATGGCAACAAATTGCTCTGTGCTTGTTCCCCTTAAATGTCTTCTTTTTTCTATAATTACGCTCTCCACTGCCTATCCTCGAGTTTTAAAAA
>NC_050514.1:11691715-11696814 GCF_002922805.2 Oryzias melastigma
TGCATCAGCCCGCATTGGGGGTGGGGGATGGCTGCTTTCCATGGGGGTTCTATTCAAACGCACGTAGCAGAATATCGGACTTCTATCGCGTTTACATGGACTGGAATGCGCGCCGACACAGCCGGTGTGTGAACCTTAAAAGTCACAGACACGCGCACGCAGGCGCGAGCCAAGCTCAGGATCACATGATTGACAGGCGGGTGCCGCGGATCGCCGCGCGGGGCGGGCTACAGGTTTGGGGCTCGGAGCTCGACATCATATCTGTCTCTCATTCATTCTGAGAGAGACATCCACAGACGGAGCTGGTAGCCCCTTCGACACGCGGCGCAGCGACAGAAACACATTTTCTGACAAGCCGCGAGCAGCAAATTCCCCGCGCGGGGCACGTGAATTTGTCACACAAATCGCGTTTGGTGCTTCATGGCTCCTCCTCCGCCCAGCTGATTGGAGGGAGGAATGAATGATAGACAGAGGCACTGGACAGACCGCCGATGTCCCGCCTCCAGAGTCATATACCTCACTGTGATTGGTTCATTCAGCTCTGCACATAACAAGTGTCATTCATATCAGCCTTTGGGGCCGCACTAACAGTAATCTTTCATATGAAGACGGGGGCCGCAAATCATCATCCTGCGGGCCGCAGATGGCCCGCGGGCCGCGAGTTTGAGACCCCTGCCCAAATGGCAACAAATTGCTCTGTGCTTGTTCCCCTTAAATGTCTTCTTTTTTCTATAATTACGCACTCCACTGCCTATCCTCGAGTTTTAAAAAGGAAATAAAAAGTATATAAACATTTATTATTGCAATAAAGTTTTTTTTCATATGTCTTAACGAATTCATCGCTTTCATAGAATTTATTGGATCAGTTCATAATAGATAGGCAAGATAAAGGCAAAAATGCAACCTTTGGTAAAAGCTCAGAAGTAGAACATTCAGAAGATAACTTCGGTGTAACGATGAATTGATTGACCATTTCCATTACAATGATCGAACAAGATCGATTTGTCTGAGGAAAGTTGTTAATCCAGTCAAATAAAATCAACCTATACCATTAAAAAATCAAGCAAATCATTTATTGATCTTGGAAGATACATATGGACTGGGGCATGATAGATTTATTTTACTATAATGTGAAAACAACCAAGTTCCGTCACAGAGGATAACACACATGTGATAGCAATAAAAAGTGATCAAGCCATCATTACAGTGCAATGTTGTAAATACTTTTTGCAAAGACATCTGACCAAAGAGACATATAGATTTACTATTAATTATTGTTTAGTTGTTTGTGTTTATATACATAATGTATACTTGATTATCTTGCAAGAAATACAATTAATCTGGAAAACTTCACCTGCACTGTTCTGTACCAGGTATTTATCTCTGAGTCACACTGGTTGAACTTTTGGCTAAAGATCTCCTGAATTGATTTTAGGTCAGTTATTCAGATCCTTCCAAAGGAATCAATATAGACTACCACAAATGTGGTGGGAAATGAATGGTTGTAAAAATGAATTGTTAAGATCAGCTGACAAGACCAGTTCATAATTTTTATATTTACTATTGTAAAAACACATATACATTCTCCAGGCACAATGGAATTAACACATTTAATCTGTTTTTGTTGTTGAAAGAGTATGTATGTCAAGTACTAGATTTTGATGTTATATAGAATATTTTAGATGTTCTGGTAGTAAAACATTTAAATCTTCCATCATGAATTCATATATCCAAGTTCTTCAAGAAAGTAAAATGCAATTATGACAGTAAATGTAAATAGTGACAGATCATGGGCATATCTGAACAATTGCAAAAACAATGTGTGCCGCAATAAGATTTAGATAGCTTTGAGACTGATGTTGTGTACACACTCCGTCATGATCTATCATGTTAGTTATAACATGGTGTCTAATAATTTGCTGTCAAAAGCTCTTTGTAATCAGAGTCTGATAAGTTGTACTTGTTATTAGAAACAATGTGTGTTTAAATGAAGCAGTGGTACATGAACGAAGATTTAAACATTCACAGTTTAAAAACGTGTCTCCTTTCTTATTTATTGTTCAATGAAACACATTTTGTTTATCATTTACGTATTACATATGGTTGAGTAAACCATACCCCTCACAGCTGTCATTGTGACGTGGAGATGGCCACGGAGGTTCAGACGAAACCACGGCGATTCTTGGTCCTGTGGAGGAAATAAACACCAGATAAAGTCATTTGTTTACTGCATGATAAACTTTTTGTTTTATGGCACTGATCAAAGAGAGCTGATTGTAATAAATCAAGGTTAACAGCTGAGTGATATCACCAAAAGATAAGGGTAGCTAACAACGGGTAAGCTAGTTTGCCGACGTTAGCTATTTGTAAACAAGTTCTATTTGAGACAAGAACGAAACTAAAACGGATAAATGTATTCTAATTTAAGCCTGAATGTATAAACCGAGAGGTCTTACCTTTAAGTTTTGCCGTTGAAACGAGAGAACAACAAACAAAATACCGGCTTTCAATGGTCGCAGCCTCCTTAGTAAGCTAGCCCTGAGCACACAAAGCAGCAGCAATGTTTGGGTTGCCACATCCTCTGTTGGTTTTCTTGACAGTAGGTAAGGAGCTGAAAATATAGTGCTGCCCCCTACTGGACTGGAGCATAAACAGAAAGCTGCAAGGAAAATGTACGCACAAGAAAATCACATATCTAATGATATTATTATTTTTAAAAAGTAAGTAAAATAAAGGATAAACATTTTGAATAAACATTATTAAAATATAGTCAACATAAATATACTTGTGAATTGAAAATGTTTACACACACAATAATTGTAGGTTTGTAAACCACAGTAACTATTTATGGCAAATGTATAACGTTTATAACTCTAAAGATATTCACAATTTATTTAGAAAATAAATGCTGGGATAAGTAAGAAATAGTGAACCTAATCCATTCAATTTTATATTGTTTTTTCCTTCTTTCTTTATAATTTATTTTTCCTTTTTTATTATTTTTTAAATTTCATTTCATTTATTTATTTTTTTTTTTGCTTTATGCTGTTTCAATAAAGTCAGAAATATTCTATATTAAATGTTTTTTTAATGAATATACAGTCATATTTTTGTGCATTTTGTTGTAATAAAGTGCAAATCTTTAAAAGATTAACAATTTTGCTGGACTTTCTCTATTGGACACTGCATATGAATCTTGTAAAAAATTGCATCTCCTTTGTTCATATATATCCCAAATACACTTTTTTTCTCCCCCCAAAATCAGATAAAACAGAATTTCCTGTTTTCACAGAAAGTATCATAATTCTTCAGATCCCTGCTACAAACTATACCCGGGCAATTTAATTCTACAACTTCCAAGTTGAGCAAATAAAATCTATTGTTTTACCACCAGATGGCAGATTAATGTTAAAGTGACATTATCAGAGAGCAGAGCAAGCAAACCAAAATCACTGTTTCTGTAGTCTTAAAAGTGCAATGACACTTCCTGGTTTCCAATACAAACGTGATTCATCCATATCCGTACAGATTCTAAACTACCCCACGTCATTTTAGACACAAGAATGAAACTAAAACTAAATAACCTCAGTTATTTTAAAGTACCAATACTTTGAATGTAATTTGCACATATTCTTTGCTACAACACATTTGCAATGCTTTTCTTGACTTTTTTTTTTAAATTGCATCTTACAGTTTATAGAGGAAAAAAATCAGCACACTGGAGGATGTCAAGAATTGAAAAGAACCTTATATTTAACCTGCACTTAATGGACTGTTACATTTTCTGCTCCCTTTCTGTTATTGCACATACCAAACTATATTTATAACATTTTCGAAAAGAGGCATTAAGTGTGTAGAAGATGTATGTCTTCTGAAGTTGCCAATCAGAAGATGATAAGAATGTCTTACAAAGACTCTTGACGGATGTGTATGCATGTTTTAAGAGGGAAATGAAAGAGGGATAAAACACCCTCTGAAATAGAGTTTGGAGATGGAAGTTTCAAATTGATGATGTATATGAAAAAAAAAAAGTCTTGGATTCTACAGTTGAGCATTACTCAGAAAAATTGGACTGCAGAAACAGAAAACTTTGAGGAAAATAGATGTCAATAAATACAGAATCCTGGCAATAAATGATGGAAGTTCTAACATATACATAACTATTTTGTGCCTATTTTTTATATGTCCTTTTAGAAATTAGAAAGAAATGTTGCTTACTTACAAAGCAGACGACAATTGAAATGTGAACATGGAAAAAAATGACCTCAACTGTGTGGATGTGACAAAGATGTGTCTTAAAACTGGCTCCAGATGGTGAGCCTGCAAGTACAATTATGTTTTATAGCTGCTGGATAAAGCTACTTAAAAATACAGCAGAGTTGGGATGTCAATTACAGTTAGGATGTGATTGTACCTGTACCAAATAGTTAATAATTCATCTGCATCGTTTTTCTAAAATGTAATTTAATTTTGTAATTTTATAGATATGTCATATAAATTTAATTGTTCAACTTCACACACTATAAAAATGCAAATACTGCTCTTTAAACTTGTTTTAAAAAATCTAAAAGGGAGATGTTTATCATTTCCTGTGTGCAGATTAGACTGACTTTAATTTTGAAAATCTTTAGCGGAAGTAACTGCTGTTACTTTTGACAGGCTTGATGACAGTCCCACCAAAGACTACGGTTGTCCCGTTAGGAGGAGGCTGTTAACGGTTCGCTCGAGTCTACATCCTCCGGGGAGGAAAAGAAGGAGAAGAGAAAGGGACAACTTTCTTAAAAAAATGTTCATGAATCCCTCCCGTACAATTTGGAGACTTTTTTTGACCCCGGCGTCGTGGTGGATATTTACCATTTGTCTGGGAGGTAAGAGAAAAAAAGTAGATAATGGAGGGCGGTGTAACAGGTTGTTTTAACTCAGGTTTGCAGTGACGTAGTTGTTAATAAACGAAAAAAAGTAAAACTATGAAGTGTTTGCTTAATTTTGCATTTTTTGTGTCGTCTCAGAGAAATGGCTAATTTAAAACAAGCTAAGCATTTTTTGCTATTATCCGGGGACTTTGAATAATTCACGCGTGAGTGATTGGGGGGGTTGTG
>NC_050514.1:11696870-11704321 GCF_002922805.2 Oryzias melastigma
GCTATTGCTTTCAGCAATCAGACGCAATTTCTTCAGGAATTGCAAATCTAGTTTTCTTTGAAAAAGCTCAAATGCATACACACAGTTCTTAAACTTAAACTTAAAGAGCCAATTAATAAAAACATGAGAGCCCATCATTATTCTGTCCTGAGTTTGTATTTTTTTTCCCTCTTTTTCATGGATTTAAAAACAAAACTACCTGCACTGAAAACACAAACATCCAAAGCACCAGCTGTGCTGTCTTTCCTCCTCTCACTTTCATTTTATCCTTAGGGGGCAGCCTCCACTGAAAACTAATAAATACTAGGTCACCTTACAACCTTGTGGGTTTTTTGTGTGTAGTTTCTGATTTAAGGTCTTAGAAGTGATTTTTTTTTCTTTTTTACTAAAGAATTTACATTGTTTGTTAAAAAGTATTGTATTGTATACTATGCTGGTCTAAAATGATTACCGGATAATGCATTTTTATAATTTGATATTTAGTGGATCTTTGAAACAATGAGACACCCAAAAGGTTTGTTTAGTTCAGCATTTTTCTAGAAGTCAGTTTTTCCTTTTTTTGTGACTCATTTTAGGTATTTGTTTAAAATAATGGCTTTAATTGGAAATCTTTTCAGCCTGACTGTTAAAACCCTGCCTTTATTGTCAATTTGCCCTTTTCTCATACATTTGAACAAAACTCTCTTGTCTGGAGTTTCCAAAATATATCCCTTAAAATCCAACTTTTGATCTTTTGTAAAACCATTTCCAGTGGTCTTTTAATTATGATTATGCCGTTTTTAAGCCCCCCAAAAACTGTTGTTTTTTTAGGACATAGTTACTGCATAATGGCAGTAGTTCATCAGAAATTTGCTTCTGAGTTGTAGCGGGGACTGTTGGCATGGAGTAAGCCTGCCCCCACATCCCATCCCACTAGCTTAAAGCTCTTCAAAACCCCAACCTAACATTATAGGTGCAACAAAAATGGTGAGCAATATCAGATCTATCCAGCCGTATAGTATTGACACAGATTCTAGCTCAGAGGAGAAAAACTAAGATGTACATGGATCTATTTGTCTACAAGTGAATGCATCAGAATGGAGTGTAGGAGGGAACTTGTGGATCTCAAATTGTAGCTTCTACGTAACATATACGCTCTTTTTCAGTCTGTTCCTGATTCCAAACAATTTGAAATAAGAAATACTTAATTCTTAATTTTATACAATATATGTCCTCTATCATCAGAAAAGTGCTACAAGAACATGTTAAAAACATCAGAAACTCAGTTGTATTCATATGGGGATCTTTAATCAGTATCAGAATGGTTTATTAAAATTGCCAAAGAATATTTTTTCTTCAGAAAAATTATGATGACACTCTTAGTTTGTATTTGTTTATAGCAAAAAAAACATACAAAAAATAGCAGTTCTTAGTGTCACTGCAGTATTTAACTGGAACACTTTGTACTTTTTTATATTATTTAATCATTTTGATAGAAGTGTTTGGACTTTCTTATCTTGTGACTAATAACAAAATGTCTTCATAAGCTCAGGATTTAGGCTTATAAACATGAAGTCGTGCTCATCATAGGTGTTTGGGGTTTTTGGGTTACATCAGTAAGCTTTTTATTGCTCAAAAAAGTTCTTACGGGTTCAGTCTTGATAATTAAAAGACAACAAACTCAGTCTTGTTTTAATTAACTGAGCAGTTCCCCCATTTTATTTGTGTTAATGATCAAACTTGTGGTCTCTGATCCTCCTAAAGACACTTTGGCTTGGTAACTTATTCATTCAAAGCATCAAGAACAGATGTTTCTGGGTGTGTGTGCTTTCTTTTTAACAAAGTCCGTTGAGTGTTGTGCATTGCTTCATTGCTGCCGAGCCCATGCTGCTGGTAACTGCACCGCAGAGCGCCGCGACTTCAGAAGCTTCAGAACGATGTTAGGTCGACTCTGCTCAGTTCACAGTCAGACTTCTCTGCAGCAGAAGCAAAGCCTGAGGGTCACAAAACAGCCTGGGTTGTTTTGTCAGATGGTGCATGGGTTTGTGTTAGTTTGTCTTAAAAGGAAGTCTGTTTTGCTCCTGATTGAGGGTGGTGATCTTGATATCGTTGCGAGATATCCAGTTCTCATTAGTAAAATTAGAAGAACATTTTAAGTGCTCTGTTAATCTGATGATTTTGAATAAAAATAAAGTTTTTACGTTCAAATGTTTAAACTTTATTATTGTTCTTTACAGGTATCTTCCTTCCATCATGCTCAGGAGTTCATGTCTTTGTGAGAGATGAAAAGAAGTACGCCATTCTGTTCCAGTCGGTGGTTCTGCCTTGCCAGTACACAAGTGTGTCAACCCAGACGGCTGTGGTGCAGTGGGTCTACAAGTCGTACTGTCGGGATCGAACCAGAGATTCGTTTAGCATTACGGACAGTCTGAATGGCGGTGTGAGTGGAACAGGGCTATCGGGTAGGAACGGAGTAATCACTGGAAGCTATGAGGCTGGGAGGACGATGGGATACCTTGACTGTTCTGACAACAGTCGGACCGTACGGACCGTGGCCTCCATCTCTGGATCCTCAGTCACACTATCCGAGTTCTACAAGAACAGAGACATCTCCATCATCAACAGTAAGATGCTTGCCATCTGATTGGTTATATTATAGGATCACATTTGAACTGCATGGCTTGTGAGGGCTTTTGGCATTCCTCTGCCTTCTGTTTTGACTTTCTTTACTGGGATAGAATTGGGCACACATAAACGTTAAAAGAATGCAGAAAAATAGTCTATTTTGGTGGACTCAGATTTATGGAGCCCTTTGGAGGAAGAATTGTGCCTTTTTACTCAACAGACGGTTAGACAAAAGAAATAGCTTTCAGGCTGTCCTCTTATTCATCTTGACCTCTCTGCGCCTTCCTTCTGATGTAGATCTAAGTCACGCGTTTCATTTTTCCTCTCAACATCCCACCATCCAAAATCCTATTTCTTGAAGCGGAAGTCTTTCTTTAAGACTTAAGTGTTCCCTTTCTCTCTTTTCCTCCCTCAGTCCATCTCCTGTGTTAACACCTCTCAGTGTGAGGATTTTGTGAAATGGACAAAAAGCTAAAGATTTAGTTGCTTTTGGAGACAGCCAGTCATCCATTCCCATGTAATCCTTTTCAGGTTCAAAGACAGATTAGATCTTTTCCCAGCATGCACTGTGGCAGGGGTTGCTTTTAAGGGGTTTGTGAGTCTAACCAGAGGAGGAGAGAGTGTCCTCTCAATCGTTCTCTTCTTTGAGCTAACAGGAAAAGGAAAGCTAGGCTGAGCAGTCTGTTTCCTGTGCTGTAATTCTATCTGTGACCCCCTCTCAATGTAATACTGTGAAAATGGCCCAGGAGGACTGAGGTGTGTTTTGGACTTCTCTACTTGTTTGCATCTCAACATGAGTTAATATGACAAACCAAATAACAATCAATGTTTCACATCACTTTGAGCTATCAGGTCTGTCAAACATTTTTACATGTGCAAAAGGTTTTTGAATGATTTGTGTTTGTAAACGTTTTCCTATCAAAGACCTACTCCAATCATCTTTTGATCTATTTTAAAAAGATCAAGATTAATCAAAATAATAAAAAAAAAAAAATTATGTGTTTTCTGGGACATAGTTTCTGCAGAGCACCAGTAGTTCATTAGAAATTTGCCTCTGAGTTGTGGGGGGACTGTTGGCGTGGAGACATCCCGCCCCCCTTCCCCCTTTCCTTCCTCGTTGCTCGGGGAGCAGGGAAGTTGTGGCTTACCCTGTGTATTTTCTATGTCACAAATTAGTTTTTTCAAATGGCATTTTTTTTCATCTGTCTTTTTTAAAAGTAATTTGAATAAATAAATACTCAAAAAGGCTGTTTTGATCTTACTTTTCTCAATATATGCCAAAGAGAAATGCCCAAAATACACGTCAAAAATACCAAAAACACAATTTTCATCAAGATAGGTCTTTAGGGTAAAACTCTTTTGTATTTTTGAAGAGTTTTATATTTTGCCTTTTCACTTTTCCTCTTACAGAAGCAGACCTCCGAATAGGAAGAGTGAAGTGGGGAGACAGTGGAGTGTACATCTGCAAAGTGGTTATATCTGATGATCTGGAGGGACAGAATGAAGCTTCAGCAGAACTGCTGGTTCTTGGTAAGATTACATCTGTTTCCTTTCCAGATCATTGTAAATGTCTTTTCAATGAATTCATTGAAAAGCAAAGCTAACAACTGCAGAGGAATTTTGCTCACTTTCTGTAGCACCATAATAGAAGATGAACATATGATACACAGCAAACATTTTTGGGTCATTATTATGTTACAAAAGTTGCAGAATATTTTTGTTGTTCTTTTTTTGTTCTTGGTACAAATTGTAAGGAGGCTCTCCCTCTTTATAATTAACTGATATGATTGAATTTTAAAATACTCTCCACATTAATCCGTTCACCCATTATTCAGCCCACACGCATGTGTAGTTCTTTGTCACATAATGAAAAACGCCCAGCACTCACCTTTAGTAGATTCTGTTGATCCTAATATATTTGTCACAAAACAACACAGCGGGCTATAAACTCATTAAACAGCTGATTTACAAAACCCTTTTGAATTCCTGGAGGGAAATCTTAATCTGTAACCATAGTTACTGTATCCCTTTACACTGGATCTGGTGTTTATTACAGTATGAATTATTACCATTTTTTGCCATCTTTTCTTTCTTATTGACATTGCTAAGCAATGCATGTGTGTATTTGTGTTTCTCTTTTATGTGCTGTTAATGTGTCTGTTGTGTATCTTGTAACAGCAAAAGTCTGTTTGTCTATCCTCACTTATAAATGTTACCGTGGCAACGCCTAAGAGGCTGTTTGGTGCTGTACGACTTTGAGAGCCTGAACTTTTGTTAGGTTGGCATTCAGGGGTTCAGTGGTATGCACACACAATCGCACACAAGTTATATGGATTTTTAGACTTAGAGAATGTTGTTACATTTCGGATTTCCACTATGGAACAGCTACAAACATAGTGATGATGCGTCAAAAGTTGTGGCAGACAAAAAAAAATCACAGTCTCTACGTTGTGTCAAAACACTGTATTTGCTCATCTCTTCGTATCTAATAGGCCTTGTGAAGCACTTGTGTTTCCATAACAACGGTTGGGGTCCGGCTCAGGCAACCTTTTGTCTTGGAGAAAAAGCCTTACCGGAGAGTAGAGAGGGAAGATTTAAGGATATGAAAGAGACATGACAGAGCACACTGATACAATAGATGGAGGTGATGACCCGCAAAAGGCATGACTGGCTAACAAGGTCCATTTGAAAGTTCATGTACAGAAAAAAAACCTGAATACCACAGTCTTTATAATGTAGATTACATTACCAGTTAACACTTTATAACCATAAGATATTTTATTTGTCTTTTTTTTTAGAATTTGAAAACTACTTAAAATGTGCTACTTTTATGCTTCTAACTTTTAATTGTAGTACCACAGTTCTGGGTCCAGTTCCAAAGTGAGCTCTCTGAAAAGCATCATATTTTGATGGTGTTACATTCTGATTTTAAACAGTTTTTTATTTAATATTAAACAATTATCTGTAACCTTTGCTTGCATTTAGACTCACTTTTGAATTTATTTGGTAGATGATGAGTAAAAATGTTTTGCTCCTTATCTAAAAATCCCCTTTCATTGCTAGTTTTTAAAACTTGATCCCAATGTTTACGTTAAATTAAATCTGGACAAATTTACCTGTGGAAAGTAAACTAAGCCAAAATACATAGCATATCTCTACATATTTCCACTAAGTGTCAGAATTTATGTAATGATTGAGATTCTTCTCCGTTAATGTAGCTGGTGTTTTTTTTTTTTTCTAATCTAGAAAAGAACAGAAATAATCGTCTTCAAAGATAATGAATATGTACGGTATGTGAGTGCGGTACCGATAGTCTAGCTTATATCATTTCTTTTCAACTTTCTTTTTGTTTACAGCCAAAACACTTTTCTTTCTTTTTCCGGAATCAACAGTCAGCTGTAAAATGACTGTGTCTTCAAGTCACACTTCTTGAGTATTTTTTTTTTGTTTTGTTTCGACTCACACTTTAGTTCCACCCCCCAGAGTTTCTGCCTATCTGATTATAAGGACTGCCTCTTATCTTTCATGTTTTATTCAGTTATCTGTTTAGAAGAAATTTAAAACACTAAATCCAGTTGCATCTGGTTTTCTCTTAATTTTAGGTTTTGTTATTTTATATTTCAGGGTTGATCCTTTATTTAGTTTTCTACCAAAATGTAAAAATGTCAGTTTTAAAAATAACTAATGTCATCGTCTGTTTGTCATTATACTGTAGCCATACTATAATATTGACCATTCTTGTTATTCATTTTTAAGTACATTTCCAAATAAATATAAAGTTGACTAAATCTTCTAAAACATAATTTTTTTAGCCATGAAGCAGAAATTGCTTATTTGATGGCTGTTATGTTTTCTAATGCAAAGTAGATTTTCAAAACAACTTTCTAGGTTAGTGTCTCTGCAGTTTGTTATAAACTCTTAGAAAAGTCTCATCTCCAATAAATGTTCTACTTTAAACATAACCCACGGTTTGCTGCTTGTCTTAATAAGAATGATTTATATGTCTTAATATCAGAAATCATGTAATCCTGCTCCTCAGCTTTTGTGATGGAAATAAACTTCTTGTGCATGATTCTGTTACTTGCCAGCTCTCCTTTTCTCCTTTCTTTCTCTGCAGTTTGCACTGTTTTGACCCTGATTGCTTCATTGCATGTTCCTGCAGCAATAATTCTATTTAAATGATCATTTCATCTTATATCCACTCTTTTCCTTCTTCTCTCTTTTCCTCTCTTTGGTCACTCCTGCTCTGTCTCTCCAGGTTTTTCAGGGGTGCCTGAAGATCTTCTGCCAGACTTTCATTTGAAGATTATGCCAGGTAGGGGCATAATGCAGCGTTTTCCTTTCACACTAACCCTGCTTCCAGCTCAAGCTTTGGCTTAGTATGTAAAAGGAAACTTATAACCTAAAGTTACTCGTTTGCTTTCTATTTATTTGTTAAAACTTCCAGTAAGAACAGTGATACTGGATTCATGTCAACATTGAAATCCAGAGTTTATCCTAACCTGAAAAATCTCCTACCTTTCTGTAACATTTTTATGAAATGTTCCATGCAAGTTTCTTATTGACCGATATAGAATAGATCAATAGAACTACTGTACATAATTGTCAGTATGATGACAGAGATTTAGCAAAGAAAACTGAAATGTTTTTACCTTAATGATAGTCCTAAAACGTGTGTTCTAGTAATAAAACAGTCTTTTAGGGTTTCTCATTACATTGTGCAGAGGATTTTAATCAACCAGATTAAAGAAGGCTTAGCAAGTTAAATTGATAGAGGCTGTGAGATTGTCAGACTGATCCTCACTCATTAAACTGTGAACTGACTGTTGCTCCCACCAAGATAAGCT
>NC_050514.1:11704626-11711780 GCF_002922805.2 Oryzias melastigma
GATTACAAGCTGTTGTGTTGTAACACAAATTCCCCCGTATCTTAAACAGCAGCTTTGACTCTTCTTTCCTGCAGTACAAACTGGTTTCCTGCAAGTGTGTATTTGCTTTTGGAATCCTTGTGTGTGTGTGGTGCTTGATTTTACATTGTTGTTACATTTCCTTATCCGCCCTTTTCTTCCCCTCTCTTTGCTTTGCCCACACAGACAAGAGCATGTAGTCTATCAGTGGAGCAGATATCTGTGATTTTGTTTTTCCTTTAGTGCGTTAAAATAGATTTTAAAGCCACGTTAATTTCAATTTATAGAAATAAATAACAGAAAAACAGATTTAAATCGTCTCATGTGTCAAAATTGATTAAAAAATGTCTTAAACATTCTTATTATGTCTTTTAAAGGTCAAACTACTAAAAAATGTTTCAAAATGTCCCAGTTATGTTCCAGACTTTATCTATAAGATATGTGAAGTTTTAACTCTAACTTTTCAACACAACTCTTCAGAGCTCATCTGGTTGTAATGTGCATGTGTGGGCTTCTGCTGTTCTTGCAGAGTGGGTGTTTGTGGTAGCAGTGGTGTTTGGCAGTGTCTTGCTCCTGGTGCTGGTTGGGGTCTGCTGGTGTCAGTGCTGTCCTCATTCCTGCTGCTGCTATGTTAGCTGCTGGTGTTGCCCTGACACGTGCTGCTGCCCCAGACACCGTGAGTACAAACCGTCTCTGAACGACCTTCCTGGTGCTTTTCTGATTCTTTCTAAGGGCAACTTGACAATATTAAACCCAGAAGAAGAATACAGTTCATGCTTGAAGTGCTGCAAACGTATTCACAAACAGAAATGCATCACAGTTGTTTATTGTTTCAACTTTTTCAAATAAAGAAATAACCCTTGTTTTGATAGAAAAGTGATGGCATGTATAGACTTGATGTTATGCGATATTGATCTGGCATCAGGTTTTTCAGTAGTGTTTTTGCTTTAACTCCTTCAAAGTCACATGAATATTTTTATGTCTCAAAATAGCTTCAAATTGAGATGGGTTTGTGTTTCAAATAATCACTGATTGAAATAAAACGTTTTTTAAGATTGTCTGAAGGGAATGTTTTTGTTGCATTTTAGTGTATGAGGCAGGTAAGGGTATAAGGTCGGGCGCCTCAAGCCCCCAGGCTCCCTCATACCCTCCATACTTTGTGTCTGGCGTTCCAACCATGGTGCCCATAGCCCCACCATCCCTCGTGGACAACGTGTCTTCTGTTCAACCCACAAATGGCAGCCTTGTCACGACAGGTGAGACCATTTTATTGTTTCACTTCAAAAAGTAAAGCGTTCCAAACTTTTTGGGAAAATATACATTCTGCAAGTTATTGTTTGTGCTATTTTTATGTACTATATTATAGTAAAACACCAGAATGGTCCTAAAATAGGTTAGTACTAATTTTTCATGCCACTGAGTCTAGTATGTACGTATCTTCAGTGCCCGTACATGCTGTAGGGGTTCCCTACTGTGTGCCGTCTCCGGATCATGACTCTCTCAGAGTGCTACAGTATGTAGAGAAACAGCTGGCTCACCTCAACCCTTCCAGGTCCATCAGTCGTCAGTGTAAGCCTAACAAATCCACTTCATGGCTTTGCTTCTAAAGCATGCTGATGCTTTCTCTGGATCTCACAATTTTATTTCAGCTTTTTAATTTCTTGTATCAGCATGCCCATCTGCACTCAAGCTTTCTGACTACTTCATTTCCAACTGATCAGATATGAAGCAGCAGATGATCTGTCATTCTCTGGTGTCAAATCAAAAGTTTTCTTTCAGGCCTTTGCTTTCCTACTCTTTCTGGTTCTTTCCTTTCCTTTGAAGGATCTTTTTCTTTAATTATGTTTACCAGCAGTATTTACTGATTATTTTATTTTTACAGCCTCTAGTCACTCTGAGCTGAGCTCTCTCCATGAAGGGGACACTGCCTTCCGACAAAACTACCAAACCGTTCAGCAGAAAGCCCTCCCGGTGATTCCTGACCATGACCCTCAACCTGAACCTCAGCGCTCCTGTGAAGTCCACAGTCCAGAGACGCAGCGCCACCATAACAAACACTCGTCACCCCACCGTTACCGCCATGACCCGGCCTCAGACCCTCATGACTGCCAGGATGAGCCTCTGCTGCCCCGTCGGTACAGTGATGATCCTCCCCCTTCCTCGCGCTCAAACAGGACTGGCAGGAATCAGTGGCAGCCCGGTCCTCATGAGGAGGAGAAGTACAACAGGTAACATCAAATGCAAAACGTATTCATACATGAGGCCACACTATAAGCCTGTGATAATGTCTTACAGATGGAACCCTCGTTCAGAACATCTACATCGAAAGGCATATCGCACCACCGGACGCAGAGGCTCTCTCGTTGAGCTGGAGGAGTTTGCTGATTCCTATGAGCAGAGAGGAGACAGAGGAGCAAGGAGGAGAGAACAAGAAAGGGAAGACTATGAGACGGAGCTTGTGGAGTTCAGAGGGTATCCGTGCTACCGTAACGGTCCCCCACAGTACTATCACGACAGCGAAAAGGATCTGGATGATGACGACAACCACGAAGAGCATTCCAGGCACTACAAGCAAAACAGACACAACATAAGCCCACTGCACTCTCCTAAAAAGAGGAGGGGCACGTGGGAAAAAGAGGTCAACGTCCCACCTCCTCCTACAACAGGCCCTCAACTGACAGTCTTTGAAGAAAAGGACTACGATGCCACATTCCTAAATAGTCTGCTAGAGCGCAAGGCTAAGTTGCGAGGAGTTGGTCACGGAAGGAGTAGATCCCGGAGTGAAGACGATTCTGATACACCCTCAAAGGGCAGCTCCAGAAAAGGGAGTAGGGAATCTAACCTTCAGTGTAGCCACATAGCCAGTAGCAGACCTGAAACCAGTTCAAGACCTCCTTCAGCGGACACAGAGAGAGCGAGAGGTGACAGGCCGTCTCCACGCCCACCTCAAGCAAGCACCCACTCCTCCCAGCCATCCGCCCACTCACTGTCCAGTCGGAGGGAAGAACACAGGGAGAAGGGTCATAAGGTGGTGAGTAACACTGACTCCTGTCAACCGTTGACCTGATTGACAATGAGAAAATGTATCTGATGGTTCACAAGGTAGAGAGAAACCACAACCGCACAAGTTTAGTCCTAAATTTGCTTTCTAATGACTGTTTGTCCAAAATGTCTTACATAATCAGAGTAACATAGTTTACAATTCATGAAATACTAAGATATAAAGGATTTTAATGTTTTAGGTTTGTGATTAAACTGAGGTGAAATTATGACATTCTGTATGTCTAAGTCACACTTTAAGAAACATTGCTACAGTACATTTACATTAGTGTTAAATACAAAAATCATGTTTTTGTATTTATCTCATGATGGAGGACATACAGTATATAAAGAAAATTAATCTTAAAATTGGATTTCGGAATATTTTCTTATTCAAGTCTTTGTGAATCAGGAGCAGATTCCTGCTCTGCTCCATTTTGATGCATCCACTCTCAAATAGATCCATGTACGTCTGTTTTTTTCTTGTCTGATCTGGCATCTGGCTCAAAACTGTACGGCTGGAATGCTCCAATATTGCTCACCATGTTTTTTGCATTGCTAGGGTTAGGTTGGTGTTGTGAGCTAGCTGGAGAGCTTGTAAACAGATGGATGATCTGGACGGGCTTACTCTGTGCCAACAGAGGAGAATTTCTAATGAACTCCTGCTAGCCCACAGAAACTATGTCCTATAAAACAAGACCGTTTTTTAATTTTTATTTATTTATTTTTTTGCTTAAAAACAGCATCATCATAATTATAAGACCACTGGAAACACTTTTACAAAAGATTAAAAAAACGATTGGAATGAGACTTTAAAGTTGCTTTTTATTACTAATGCATGATGTAAACAGCATGTAACAAAGTTCTGTTATGTTGCTAATAGTTTCACATTCATCCATGGAGTCATAGGCTGGCTGAACAAGCCTGGCCAGCTCAGAACCTAAAAAACGAGGATTGCATCATAGACACACTGCCTATTAACTTGCAGTGATCACTTAACGGTTAACCACCACACTTCTTTTTGTTGGTTAGAGACTGTCATTTTGTGCATACTCATAATAGCAGTGTCCTCATACTCCACCAGCACAAGCCTCGTTTTCATTTACACACACCTACTGATGTAAAGCTGATGACCGGTTAAGTGTAGGGTGTGTAGTAAAGTACTTTGTGGGGAAGAGGATGTTGTAGACCTGCAGTAAGTGTTGTGTTGTTGTACCTTTGACAGGTCAGGTTCAGATGCTACAAGAATGAAAACTAGGTAGAATCCTCTGTGTTCTGTATCACAATACTTTCTAAAACAATAACTGGTTGTTTGCTCACTGACATAACTTGGTCAAATCCAGTCCTTTAAGTCAGAGAAAAGCAGAAATATTGTATACATCATAGAATTTTAAATGTAATATTATCCACCAGTGCCAGTATATCAATTCTGCATCAGAATCCAACAAAATTGGTTACAGTTTTTAGGCTCTGAAGCTTTCAGGTTTCACTACAACACAGAGTTGATAGCAAACCATTTTAATAAAAAATTCTAAACCCACATTGAAGACACAAAAATGTTTTTAAAATAAATCGAGACACAAACTGTACAATTCACATAAAAGTTGGGAGTCAGTGAGGCAGTAAAAGCTTAACACAGTGAGCCATCTTGTTGGTTTCTCAATCCCAGCTGTGGGATCTGTAAAATGCTTTAATGGTCTTTGTTGCTGTTGTTCTGCATTCTGTCAGTATTACACACACTTTCTTACCTGCAAAAACCTTTCCTTTTTGGCATTCTAATCTGTTTGTTTAATCAGATTATCTGATCTGATTTAAAGCCCCACTAATGCAGTGCTGAATTAAAACATAACTCTTAGCTAAATTAATCTGGCACTTCACTCTCCCATAACACATTTGTGTTAAAATGACCTTTTTTGACGTCTGTTAGTATCTCTGTTCTGAAGGTTGATTGTCTGAAGTCAGCTTCTTCAAAGTAAAGTGCATCACATTTCTTTGTTATTGTGCAATTCAGTCTTAACAGTGTAAAGAGAAGCCTTATCAGTGTTCTAAACACCACTAACTGGGAAAAAATCATTTCTGAGAAGTTTCTCCAAACAGGAAGTTCAGTTATTCTGGATATCAGCATTGATGTGGCTTAGATCAAGTCACAAGGCTGCAAGCCAAGGCCTGACTTATCACAAAGTCAAAGAGTAAACACCAAGGATGTGACATAAGTTTATGTATTTATGATTCAATCATTCTGCTCTCTGTAAATGTTTTTTAATAGGATTAGATGATCAGATAAACTTGATGATAGTTTGTTTTATTTACGTGATACAGAGAGCAGACACTTATCAGTGCAGAAAACTCTTCAACATATCTGTTTTTTTTTGCATTTGAAGCCTGCATGAAGAAGGCAGGAAGAGTGATAAATAGATGGTGAGCATTCACAAGTATTCAGATAAATGTTTCACTCATTGGTTAAGTCACAATAGTGTGAGAAGACAGCCTTTTTAAACTGGCACTGTTCATGACTCCAGCACCATGGTTACATTCACTCTCTTTGCAGCATGCAACTCTGCAAAATGCAAAATACCAAGTGAAGCAAACACATAGTTTAAATGGGTGGAGGGTTACTGTCTCTCCCTGTTACTGAAGCAATAATATTCAGACTCTGAATTCGCTTTACTCTGACTTAATGTGAAAAAAAAAATAATGGCTTAAGGACTTTGATCCATGTTTGATCTTATCTGATTAATCGTTATGGCTAATACCTACTATACTTTTTTTTTGTTGAAGATGCTTCATGATTCTTAATTTATGTTTTTTTCTGGGTGGAAAGTTTCTGCTGTTGCTTTGTTCATGATTACTGTTTGATCCTCACCAGAACACTCTTCTGAGCCGGGATTCTCTCATCGTCTGATCGACCTGAAGAGAAGTCCTGAAGCTTCAATCTGCAGAAACTGCACGTCAGCTCCAGAAAAAAACTGAGTACGAGTGTGGATTTACCCGCAGTATGCTCGGTACAATTCTCAGAGGAATACGAGGAATATCGAGTCAGTGAAGAGGACAATGATAACACTGGTGCTTCCCGGCTGTGATCTCAGTGGTGGGTGAAGTCACAGACTGCATCATGGGTTTCACTGCTACCAAACTAATGTTAGCGTGGACGCATGACCTGGACCGTCCTCCTCCGCCGGCCGTCGTCTGCTCTACCGTCTCTTTACTGGGGCAGAGACTTGCTTCGCCCTTCCAGTACAATGAGAGCGTTCATTTCTATTGGATGGGAGATGTGAATGAAGATGCACGTTTGCAGAGCAGGCAGTAAATGACAACAGCATTAGTGTAAAAGACTCACTGTCTGCCTTGTAAAACAATAAGCTCATTACATCATGTTGATACGTACTTAAGTACTAAAGCACTTATCTTGGAGAATTATGAGAACGTTAACGTTACATCTAAGAATGTTTTTAGAGTTATGGAGGCAGTAATTATGACTGTAATTAATACATGAGACATTAACACAAACAATGAAGATGCAGAGAACATGTTGCACAACTTCTCCCAGCAATCCAAACAATTAATTGCAAAAAATATATATACATATAACTGTGAAGTAGTAATTATTCATCAAATACTGTCATATTTCTAAAGTTCATCCGCTTCTAGTTTTATATTAATCTTTGTTTTGGAAAACTGCATTTTCCTGTAAATATAATTTCTTGTTCACTGTTTACATAAGTTAACTGCATACATCACCCAGCAACATCTGAAGATAGTGCATGGAAATGTTCCTCTGGTCCTTTAGTGATATCTCAATACTGATGGTTGTGTCTGAATTCCTTCACTACTCACTACAAAGTGCACTTTATAGTGTGTTTGCTATTTTATAGAGCTGTCTGAATCTACAGTTCTATAATCCAGTCACCTCGACATTTCCCAGAAGTCTGTGAAAAACCAGTGAGCATCAATGCTCACTAGATTGGCAAATATAGACCACAATGCATTGTGTTTTAAGGATTTTTCATGTGAAAAAAATTATTTTAATTTATTTTTTACAAACCATCCAAGTTTTCATCTTCAGAACACTATAGATTCATAAATGTATGGTAAAATAT
>NC_050514.1:11712450-11715622 GCF_002922805.2 Oryzias melastigma
TTACATAAGTTAACTGCATACATCACCCAGCAACATCTTAAGATAGTGCATGGAAATGTTCCTCTGGTCCTTTAGTGATATCTCAATACTGATGGTTGTGTCTGAATTCCTTCACTACTCCCTACAAAGTGCACTTTATAGTGTGTTTGCTATTTTATAGAGCTGTCTGAATCTACAGTTCTATAATCCAGTCACCTCGACATTTCCCAGAAGTCTGTGAAAAACCAGTGAGCATCAATGCTCACTAGATTGGCAAATATAGACCACAATGCATTGTGTTTTAAGGATTTTTCATGTGAAAAAAATTATTTTAATTTATTTTTTACAAACCATCCAAGTTTTCATCTTCAGAACACTATAGATTCATAAATGTATGGTAAAATATTCATATTTATCTGTTCTTTTTCTTCAGGAAATCGGTGATGTCATATTTGTTATGTTAAATAATAAAAAAAAGTAGTGACCATGCCTTCCAAGTGTCTTTTAAAACCCAGGACACTAGATAATCCTAAAATATATAGTTTTTTTAGTATTAGGGAGAAAGTTTGGAAATATTCCAGATTATTTTACACTTTTTTTTCTAGAAGAAACAAAGAACCTCCACATTAAATACTTCTTTTTAGGTTATTTTTTTTTAGAATGACATGGTAAATGTTGGTCTGTTGATGGAATTGAGCTTTAAAATGACCTGATGTGTTTTCATCATCTTTTCAGCCTTTAGTTAAGATTAGAAATCGTTGCTTTAGCGATAAAATTCGTTTTTTAGGAGGATACATTTCTGGTGCAGATTATTTGATATTGTTTTTCACGTGTTCATTCTATAAGATTAAAGTAGTTTATAAAGACACAGATTTTTTAATCTTCTATAAAACATTGGGCTATTTTCTTTTTGTTTTTAGCACGTTTTTATCACAAACAGGTGCAGCCTGCATACAATTATTATTTTAGCATAAAAATAACTTGGTCATGTGTGTTAATTACCCATCGTTTGAACTGACGCCCTTCACTCACTCTTAGAAGAGAGTCACAACAACTTCTGGTTTCCCTTTTTAGGAATTAAAGTACTTTTGAATTTAAATAAACAATTGTTGTTAAGCCTGGAGAGTTCAGCACTGTTGTTGTCAAAGATAATTTAAAATGTTGACTCTTTAAACCCCACGACAAATTCCTTTTAGTTTAACGTTAAAACATTGAACCTTAAAACTGATGTTTTCAAACACATCATCGAAAATGTAATTGAGATGGGAATAGAATTAGCTAGAATTAGGTTTATATAACACAAATTCAGGACATCTTGACTTTTAAATGTGTTCCAGTTGATGTACAGTGTTGGATGTTTGTTTGAATAACTTGTACCTTTTATTTAAATGACTGTAATCTGACCTTCTGTATTACTGCTGCCTCTGAGTCAACAGTTTATCCAACTGCAGGAGCCATGCTCATAAACACATTGCTTTTTAGGATCAGTCATGTTTGGATTTCATAAGTGGTACCCCCTGTTTTTCACTTCAGACTTTAGAAATGTGTGATCATTTCATTCTGTTTGGTTTAATCCATTCAGCTTTTTTATGTTTACTACTGAGATGTTTGTGCATTTGTGGACAAGAGAGAGATGACTCTTAACTTTTCTGCCAAGGAGACAATGTGTGATTGAGCCTGACTCATGTCTTTGTTCATTGTTGCTCTCATGTCCAGCCTGTTTCGGTCTGCACAGCTGTGTCAGAACTCACACGCCTCTTCTGCTAAATCTAGATGAGTTCTGGTTCTAAAAATGATGCAAACTGATGTTCTGTTTGTGCTTTTACCTGCCATGTGATGAATGTTTCTACTATAATTAACACTTCTAACTTAATATGTTACATTTATTTAAAAACAATGTTTGCTTCCTGTGTTTAAGGTCGACCATTTTTACCCCAGAAGAAGCTGCACATTGATTTTTTTAAATGAAACTACAAATAAATATGTATTAGTAGCACAATAGTTTAAATATGGTTGAAATTACAATGCTGTGATGTTTGAAGTTTTCTTTTTATTTGTTTCCGTCTATAATATGACTGATTTGTCAAGAAATAAGACTTATAACGGGAGTAAAGAATGCCTGAAGAAGTCCGCATGTGTGTGGATTCACTGCATGTTTGTGGTGGCAGGAAATGATTTAAGTCAGACTCACCTGAAAATGTCAGGAATGTTGGGAACCGCTGCTTTTTATAGAAGCATCAGCATTGTGAAACACACCCTTCTTAGTTTAGTAAGCATTTAGGAGGATGAATCATGTTTATTTCAAAACTATGAGATCAACATTTCTACTAGTGTAGAAAATATGTGTGGTAACTCCTGTTTTGGTCATGATATGATATGAATCAATTCTCAATATTAAAGGATCTACCTTAAAGTCCATGCATTAAATGTGATCAGTGTAAAGCTACAAAATCTCATCATGTCTTTCAAAAATATTTACGTCTACCGAGAGAAGGATGACTCAACTCTGGCTTAAACTATATTAGCTCACGAAGTCTGCTTGCTGTCAGAAATGCAAAAAAAAAATGTTGCAGGCAATGCAAAAAATCCAATAGGTAATTGAGATCAATGATGTGCATTTTATATCAGACTAAAATCTTCTGATAAATCCTAATATATGAAACTTAAAGTTTACAAAATGTTAATTTAAAAAAATGTCAAAATTTGGAGTTGCAGTTTTATCTAAGCAATTGTTTGGAGTATTAAGTTTTAAGTAAATGCTGGAGTTTCAGCCAAGTACAGACAGAGGGATGGTTGCAGATGTTTTCAGTTAAAATGCTTGGAAGAAAGAAGAATGATCAACTTTCAGTTCGGACTGGAAGAAAAAGGGGTTTCCACTGACCTCTAGTGGCTGTTGTTCGAAATTACATCTCCTTGAAAATAACAGCTGAGAAATGGTAAACAAATAACCATTGTTAGACAGTCTGAATGTTCAAGATGCATGTTAATAAAGACATAAAAAGAGACAAGCTGATGAAATTAACATTAACACACAGGCATGAATAAAGCAGGATATGACGACACAAGATAAGGCTTCCTTCAACCTTACTAGTACTGTCAAATTCAATTAAATTATTTCCTCAGATTCAGAGGAAAATTGAAAACAGAACCACAACACTACCACCTAATTTTTTCAGCTCTCCTCCCAAAAAAA
>NC_050514.1:11715761-11732539 GCF_002922805.2 Oryzias melastigma
ATAAAAGCATAAAAGTGTGTGTTTATAACCTTGCCAGTTTCGTTGCATGTTTACAGCAGTCGGTCGGTGGATTTACAGGTTATACAGTGTCTGACTGTTTTACTGGTTTAGTCACTTTGACATGAACAGTCATACAAATTCTTATGAAATAACTAATACATTCATAAGTTTGTGCATGGGAAAGGACAGTACTTCTACTAAACTCCTCTGAGTTACTGTGATCACAAGTGTTCTACGACTTTGGTTAAATATGTGCAGATTATGATGCGTTTCAAGTACGAAGACATCTAAAAAATAATCACTAAAACTCTGTTAGTCTTAAAAATCTGCTTTTGATCCAGACCTGCCACAGATTTTTAAAATGAAGATAATAAACACCAATCAAGTGGTTGTAAGATCAGTAATCTAAGGAAAGTAGCAATAGAATAAATACAGATCAAAGTAGAAACAATAATAATGGTTCACACTGTGGAATTCATAACTTTGCTAAAATTACAGTATGTGCAACAGTTTAATCTATCTAAGTCTTTCCATTGACCCAGATAGTGTGATGTAGAGCACAACTGCTATAATAATAATGCATTAATTAGTGTTTGCATGCGTGGTGTATTCTTTACATGGTGTGTTCAGTTTCCCTGGAGTGCTGATTACTCTCTGAAGCTTCAAACTTTTGATTTAAATTGATAAAAAAATACTGACACTATTAACATAAAATATCTTTGCTTAGATAATAATAACGTTCTGTCTTACAGCTTTACAGTTTCAGTTTGAGACACACTTCTTTTTTTAGCCTATCTAAGAATTGAGGTTGGGCCTCCGTGGTTTTGTGGATTATGTGCAATCTGTTCCAACTTTATTTCTTTGTTTACATTTTGGGCTTTTGTCTATTTCTCATTGTATCCACTTTCCTTTTACAATCTCTCTATTCATAATTTTCTAAAATTTTTATTGTTTTTTAGTCTCACTTATAAGTCGTTTTTCTCTTCTTGGTTATCATTTTTTCAGTTCTGACAATAAGAAAAATCATTTTCTTACTTCTGTATGTTTTTTTTCTAAAGTAATAAAGTAATTTTTTATAAAATTTTGAGTTTAAATTGTTATCAAAAGAAGACAGATAAACAGTTTTGATGCTAGTTTGGCATATTTAGATCTGAATCACTAACATAACGCTGAATTTCACATCTTTGCCCCAATGTAACCCCTAATCAGGCAACGGTTTTTACTTTACAGAAAGAAGAAAACATTTAAATTACAAAGAAAAGACGTCTGACAACAGATTGTGGAAGTCTCTCTCATGTCAGGTATCGTGTGTTATTGAACACCTTTCTTTTATCATACCTCTAGATTCAGGCTATGTAAGAGTACAGAGAAAATCAAATCTTCAACTTAAAATAACAGAGAAAAAAAAGAAAATAAATGCCCAGTAATATGTTATGTGTAGGTTAAAAAGTTTTACCAATAGAGCCTCTGTGTTTTACAAAGTCTTTGTTTGGGTGGTAAATGGGGACAGCAGTGGATGACCATTACAGTTTTCTTTGTTTTTTTTTTGTAGCTGAGATGATATTAATAACAACAGAGTTGAAAAAAGTAATATGTATAATGTTTTATCTAATAAATGTACGACTTTTAATCTTGTAAATTTACAGCTTTAAATCTAGTAAATTTAAGGTTTTAATTTTTTTAAATTTACGACTTTAAATTCTATAAATTTACATGTTTATTCTCATACATTTATTACTTTAAACCATTAAATTTCCAACTTTAAATCTTGTAAATTTGTAGGCTACTTTTAATCAATAAATGTATTTGATTTTCTTTAGTAAATTTTTGACTTTTTCTTGTAAATTCATGAGATTAAAAGTCATAAATTTACGAGAAAATTATAAATTTAGTCTTTGTCTAATAAAGTAATAAATAATTGACTTTATTCTCGTAATTTAACAGTTACAACTTTTTTATAAATTTACAACATTTATAAGTTGTAATTTATGTATTTATTTCCCAAACTGCCCCAAATACTCCATCGTAATTAATAATTCTTAACAGAGCTTGTATTGTTGCCTATATTTTTCTTCTGTTTGCCAAAAAAATATACACATATTGAATCAAAATTGTGGGGGCACGCTTTTTTTTTTTTTGCTTTTTTTTTGCTGGGGGCGCACCTCAGCCCCCGTGGCTCCGCCCCTGTTAGACTATGAAAATACCAACCAATTCAAAAATATATTTGGGCTATGGTAATATAATTCTTAAGCACCTTGACAGATGGAAACAGAGGGATTTTTTACGAAACTATCTCTTCCTGATCAGTATCTATGTACCTGTGCGTTACCTGTCTCTACCTGGCTACGTCATCTGTGAAGCCGCAGGTGTTTCGGGGTGTGGCCTGAATTAGCAGAAGTTTCCGTTTGGCTCAGAGAGGACAGTCTGATCACTAAAGCGCTCTGGATAGAGATGATCGACTGAGTTTATCGTAAAATATAGGTCAGGGGAGCAGATACTTTCAACTTTACTTTTTTGCGTTCAGGTTTTATTTTATTTTATTGGTCATTTTTGTTTTTCCCTGTAAACCCGGAGCCGGAGACGCTTCATCATGCGGAGGCTTCTTGTCACCGTCCTCCTGTTGACGCTTTTAAGAGGTAATGTTCTTCACTCAACGACGTCCTGGTTTTCTCTCTGATGGGATATGTTTTAATTTAACCGACGAGTTGTAACCACTGACAATAAAATAATATTATTACTTTTAATGATATGAAGTGAAACAAACCACAGGTTTCGGTCACATGACGGTTTGTTTATGAAAAACAAAATCTGTATTTTCTGTTAAGTCTCCAAAAAAGTATTTTAATGTTAAACCCTACATCTAAAGTATATTTTAATGTATTTAATATATATATTTAAATATTTTAACATTGACTGTAATCACTTAAGTTCTTAAAGTAATTGATGTTTTACTTAAAAATGTTTAAATTATTGATTGTTATCAGATTTGTTCAGACTCAGCTCTACTTGACCAAGAACTGATCTGGTTTCATTCCACCATCTTTTCAGTTTTGGATAGTTTCAGTGTAAGCCACTTCCTGCCTTCTTGCCTTTGTGTCACCCACCTGTTTTTCTGGTTCTGCAGCTTTAAATCAGCTTCTTGTTTGCAAGAAGTCCCCAGACTGTCGCCTCCCAACCCTCAATGTTTCACTCATCTCTTCCTGGACTTCCTGTCCAGTTTGAGGATAATGATTCTCCACATATTTGACTAAATGATTGATTTAATTCAAAATAAAAGCTCATAACCTAACTGTGTGTTTCTCCAGAGTCCGTGTGCGTCCAGGTGGTTGTTTCTATGGACCGGTACAGCACAGCTCTGTTTGCCTCAGTGACCCTCCGCTGTGACTACTCCACATCTGCCAGTCTCCAGGATGTTCTGGTCACATGGAGGTTCAAGTCCTTCTGCAAAGACCCCGTGCTGGATTACTACTCCACAGGTACCGATAGAGTTTCTGTTTCACACCAGACTCAGGAAATGTCACAGGGAGACATAAAACAGGCACACTGTCAGACTGTATTGCTAGACATCAGTATATCAAGTTTGGTGTTATTGGTGAGTTTAGCCACAATAGGGGGAGTGTGTTTACAGCACTTTTGACTATATTTGAATGTAACAAACTATGCATATTTGTAATGCTGATACCATCTCTTATTTTTTAGTGTGGGAAAATGTTGGCTGGAAGGGCTCTCCTTATTATGTTATTATTATTATTAATTTTAACTTGTCCTGTCCAGCAGTGGAGCAAACGGATAAGGGCGGATAGCCACTAGTGTTGGACAGATTTTCCTGTTACAATAGGAAGTTATGAGTCTTTGGACACAAAAGGTGTATATTTGAATAAACCCCCCTTGTATTTGAGACTAAACTTTATTTCTATTAACTGTATTTTTTTTGGAGTGGGTGGAAAATTGAAGAGAAAAAGAGGGTTGGATGTTAAAGTTGGGAGGTGGAATAAGCTTTTAACACATCCTCTAACACAGCAAGAAAACGAGCTAATGTTTGCTCACCATTCGGCTTCAGCTACAGGGATCATCTTTTTCACAGATATTTGGTTTGGCAAAGATCGTTACGCTGGAACCCCTTCCTGACACAACCCTGTATTTTATCCGGGCTTGGGACAGGCACAGGGAAACCCAGGCTTGAATCCTATGGAAGAGCAGACACACTTTAAGATTAACACAAGTGTTTAATAACAAAAAATAACGGTAATATACGCGGTGCATGCAAGCGTGTAGGGAAGTTCTGTTCGAAGGTTCCGCCGAACTGAGAAGATGTAAACTTTTTATAGGGCTGCTCAAACCACCTTCAGGGGAATGCTACCTGTCACATGTCATGCCCATATTTGGTCAGTCAGAGGCCTCCGATTCCTGCATTTGTCTCAGGGTCGACGTGTTATCTATGCATTAACACCCCTCGCCCCGGGGAGGGAGGATGTCATGCAGGGAACAGGGAACCTTTTGGGATATATCCTGCCCTCCCGCTGACCAGTATCCTGCTCTCCTGCTGGGAACAGTGTATCGTAAACCCTTTCATCAACTTCTTTCACAGAGTCACTTCTTGAGTTGGAATTCTAGGCTGTTTTAAATACAATCACAGGCATGTGTTAATGAGCACACTTGGTTCATTCAAATATTACAGAGCTTCATTGAAAGGTTACATATAAGAAGAAAATGGAATTATAATCAAAACTATTCTCTTACAGTAGCAACATTTTTAACATGAGGATGATGCAAATTGTGCCCCTGGGAATCAATCCCAGTCTTGCATGTAGCCGACCAAGCCATCTAGGCACTAATAGAACTAGTGATCTATGGTCCCCAACCTTTTTCAGGCCATGGACATTTGTACATTAGACAATAGTATCACGAACTGGTCCAAATGGGGCAGAAGTTGGCATTTTTAACCCAAGAGAACCCATGGTGACATCAGTGTCACAGAAAAAAGTCAGAAATGCATTACGTGGTCTACTTGGTTTGTGGATTTCATATAATTTCTTTTTTTAGGAAAAATAGATCTGGGTCTTTATGGGATAAGATTCCTGTTACTAAAAGATCTTTTTTTCAATTTTCTCCCTGAAGAAACTTTCCAGATATGTTTTATTGTTTGGTTTTTGTTAGCTTTTCATCTATGGGCCACTAGCTTAGCAATCCAGGTAGCCGCTTTAAGTCATGTGACCAATATTGGTGTTGTGAACAGAATCTGGCTGTTTTACAAAATAAAACTTCCTTCATGAGCAGAAACTAAACTAAGTGGAAACAATCACTAGTGCATGTATTTCTTTTTTTCTGTCCCACGGATCAGTGCCGGTCCACGGCGGGGGTTAGGGACCACTGATTTAATTTAAAAAAAATGTATGCAAAATAAATAAATTTAAAAATTGAAAATTATTGCCTAAATGTTTGACTTAAATGTCTGAAAATGCTATATTTCAGGTTTTGTTTTTTAGTCTTAGTGTGTTTATTCTTCAAATCTATCATAATTTTCTCTACAGATGAGACTTATGATGGATCTGAAGCTTTTTCTGATATTTTAATTTTATTATTTTTCATTAACGTTCTTTCTAAAATCTTAATTTCTAATCTGCTTTCCTTGAAGATTGCACTTTCAGAGTCTTTTGCTGAAAATAAACTGCAGAAATCCCTATGTAAAGACGTATAGTTAAAAAATAAATTAAGCGCTTACATTTTCTGTTGACCTTAGAAATAAAGTTGAAGTTCGATTGAAGCTGACTCTAATGGGTGCAGTTGTTTTTGCTCATGCATCTGTCAGACAAAAGGGTTCTAGTGGGTCCTCAACAGCACTGCTTGTGTTTATGCAGCGTACCAGGCCTCCCTGCAGCTGGGACAGGACCCTTCCAATGACTGTCCGGACCGTCAAAGGACCATACGGACTGTGGTCCAGAAGAGAGGAGGGAATGAGGCCATACTGGGTGGAGAATACCAGAACCGCAAAATAACTGTTCAAAACAGTACGTTTTTACCTAATCTAACTGAGCTGGGTTTTTATTTTATTTTTTTAAATCTTTGTTTTCATTTATTTATTTTTCTAAGACAATTAATAAATAAACTAAAACAACAGAGTAAATTTAAATATATGATCTTATTTTCTGAACCAACATGTTCATGATGACCTGAGGCACATCCGGTGTAGTTAGACCTGTGTTTGTTTGTTCAGAGGCAGACTTGGTGATCAATGAGGTGATGTGGTGGGACAACGGCGTTTACCTTTGTTCTGTTGATGCTGCTGGAGACACCGCCGGGAACAATGTTCAGGAGGTCAAGCTCATCGTTTACCGTAAGACGTTCATGAAAATGTTCAAATGTTCAAATCCTAAAGCACCTTCCCTGTTACTGTTGCAAGAAATGAAATTATATTTCCTCTAAGAAAATATTTATGATTGTGAAATGATTTGTATTGTAAGACGTCTTTATATAGAAGAATCAATGTGTCACTTTGACCCATTTTTAACAGCTCTAGGACCATTTTAGAGAAATGAGAGAAAACAAGTTGCCTATTCATAATAAATGACATAGCTGTAGTGCAGATGGTGACTTTAGGATCTACTGAAAGTTCACTTTTATCCCTTTATTACTTAAAATAGCTTGTGAGAGTAACGGGAGCCAATTCTGGGTGAAAACCTTGTAGGGTTTGGGGTAACCTTGAGTATGAAAATGAACAGTATAGATGCTTCATGTTAACGGTGCACTGAGTCTGTCTCCTCTTGTGTTGTCTTAGATTGGTTGACCGTCTTGTTCATCATCATCGGCGCCCTCCTCCTGATACTGCTGTTTTGCATCTGCTGCTGCCAGTGCTGCCCACAGAAGTGCTGCTGCTACGTCCGCTGTCCCTGCTGCCCACAGAAATGCTGCTGTCCTGAAAAAGGTACCGACAAGTAATGCTGAAGCAAACTGGGCCAGATCAGTGATGTTAAAGTCTCATTCCAACTATATTTTATAAGTCTTTTATTTATGATTATTTCATTTGTAGCCAAGTAACCTTCCACTGATATCCATTTCCAACTACAGGGTTTTATCTGCTCCTGATCCATCACCATTTGAATAAAGAAATACTCAAACACAGATTTAATCTTAAATTATTTTACATATGTCCTCCTTGAAAAAAAATGCTACAAGAACATGTTAAAAACAGGATTTTCATTTGAGTGGGTCCATTTGCTGTAGCAAAAGATGTATCATTTAGCACTGACGAGACTCCACAGTAGATCTTTGAAGGCCTGATGACATCTCTTGGGCGTACTCTGCTTTTAGCTGGTGACAGAGTGGTTCAACTCCTATAAACCTTGGTGACTCTGAATAGGAAGACACCATTGCTGAAAAGATATTTATCTAAAAAAATAAAATAAAATGAAACAACTACTGACACATTAATAGTGTAATGTAAATCATTTTTTTCTCAATAGGTTCAATCCCTGTAGTTTTGCATGTCTTAATCAGTGAATCATTTATGCTTTAGAATGGCTTTTTTAATGCTAAAAATAAAGGATGTATTTTTACCTCTCTTAGCTGTGATGGAGCATCGTATGTTGAAGGAGGCAAAACAAGCATGGCAGCATGGACAGCAATATGTGCCACTGAGCCATGTTTCTTCTCAGATGAACCCAATGCTCTATCCAGGTATGCATATACACCTAACTCATATCTTCTTTTAATGCTCAGTGCATTTCTATGGTGAGTCTTTCTTCCTGCGTTGCCTCACTTGCCTCTGCATTTGCACAGGATCAGTTTCAGGGAAAAGCATTCCTATGAAGCCCATGGCCCTGCCAGCCCCCCAGTCAGCTTACAGCTATCCTGCCCCCAGTGTCCAAAGCAACCACACAGCTGGAAATCATATGATCGATTACGTGGAGAACCAAGTCAGAGGGCTGGATTTGACAAGTCCTCTACTGCAGGTATCATCCCACGTCTGCCACAGATCAATAAAAACAGCATCACAAATTAGGTTCTCATGCAATAGTAATATTTTTACTTTATGCATTTGCTTTTATTGCTTTTAACATATAGTAAAAACGTGTAACCACTAAAGAAAAAGACAGAATAGACCAACTAAAACATACATATTAGTAAGACAAGAGTTTTAAGTTTTTATGCTCTGGTGTTTTCAATTGACTTTCAGAACATTTAAGAAGTGCAGCTGAAGTACAGCTTTTTACATGTGCATAATATTATTCATGACCTTAAGACCAAAGTGGTGACCTTCCCTTTGAAAATCAATGTTTATCAAGTCACCACATCTGTAGAAGTTTTAATAAATAAATGTATAAGAGGCTGTTTTTAGTAACAAAACATGCAAGCAGACTATCTCAGGTCATATTGGGCACAAATAAACAGAGTAAACAGCACAGAAACAGGTTTATCTGGTTGTTAAATAGGTTGACCTTGTATTTCCGTGTGTATTTGCCCTGCAAAACAGGACTAAAAGGTTTTGTATATAGATACCACTATGTTAAATAAATAATATTAAGGTTAACATGCATTTGGTGGCACAAACAGCTACATAACAATTGGATTTTTTTTTGTAACAAAGAGAGAAACAAGTGCAAACATATTAAAGTTATTCACTAAAAGCTCACTACCTTAAAAGCTATTCAGTCAAAGATTATATAAAAATTCCTTATCTGTGATATGACCAAACATGTGATTTTTTTCCCCATCAGGCCCAACCACCTCCACCCCCCCACATGCAGCAGATGCCACCACCTCCCCAACAAATGCCCATCAACATTCCATATTCTCCCGGCCCCCCCAGCATGATCTCAGCTCTTGACGAACCTCCAAGGGAGCGTCGCATTATCACTCTACCACCAATAAGGGAGCAGAACCCCGGAAGAGGCGCGCCTCCAGCACCCAAGACCCGCCCACCCAGCTCCAGTGAAAGCAGCCGCAGTGGCTACAGTCGACGAGACGAGAGAGCAGGAGCTGGCAGACGTTACCCCTCGCCAACCAGATCTAGAGGACTTCCCCGGAGCTACAGCGAAGAGTCACTGGACGGGGGGAGCCGGGGGAGATCACGAGCGGGCATGGGCCCTCCCCGCTCCCGCTCAAGGGATGACTTGTTTGACAACCGGTCTCGAGATAACTACCCTCCTCCATCAGCCCGGCGCTCCCGAGGATCCTTAAGCTCTGACGATGGGTTCAGCAGCAGAGGAGGAAAACGGGGAGGTGGGGGCTGGACTGAGTACGAGCCCGGACAAAAACCAGGACCAAGAAGGAACGATCCCTACTCTGTAAGACAATCACTGCTCTAGCAACGTTAGACTCACACTGCTACAACTATGCTCTTAAAGATAAACATCCATTGTGAAAATGATTAAAACATCTGAGTTTTGATATTTGCTCGTAATCTAAAGTTGGTATGTCTCTCTCAGGACAAGAGCTCTCGCAGTGGCACCAGCATCGTCATCTGAGCCTTCCAGCTGTGCAACGCCCTGTGACCTTTGTTTTAGAGAACATGCACAACCTAGAACCCTTGTTACCGTCTACTGGAGAATGTTACACACTTTTATCTTTTAAAGGGAGTAATGTAAATACTTTTTTCTAAGCCCTTTTGAAGGATAAACAGTAAAATAATTCAACTTTATTAGAATGAGAGACTGACAATTCAAGGATTTACTGTTTTATTTTTTGGGTGTCTGACAAATTACAGGATTACACGCCCTCTCCTGATTTGTCTGAAAGTATTCTGCACTTTTAAGATGGCCGTGTATCATCTCTGTGTGGTTAAAGGCATGATGTTTATTATACAAAAGTTCAGGTCATTTGTGTGTAACAAGGTTTTAGTTCAAGTGTATAAGATAAAGAAGTTGAGCTCAGGTTTTTTTTCTTCTTTTTAAATGAACTGTTGCATCAAAGCAAATAAAGTAATAGAAAAATGTTTGAGTACTTTTTTAAGATTAAGTTGTAAATAATTTTAATATCACGTTAGAGGTTTGGAATAGATTTTTTTTTCTTGCATCCATATAATGAAGGACAAAATGAAACATTCAACTGGTGTTCATTCACTGTTACGTTTTTAAAACATTCATATGTAAGTAAATGTGAAAATTCTCTGTTATCATTCTTGGTTCTTAACAGCATAAAACATAGTAGTCATTTGCTTTGAAATGATGCTTAAAATTAATTAAAATGCAAAATTAACATTTGTCTAATACTTTCTTCACTGATGGCTTTTTTTTCCAAATGAAATGCAAAAAATACTTTTTTTTTGGTTTGCTGTAATATTGTACAGAGTTTTGAATTATTATTTACAATAAATTTTACATTTTGAGGGATTGTTTTTTGATGTAATTTTTTTCTAAAGGTTTTTTAAAAATGTTTCAAGAATTCAAATGCATATTTTTTTCTGTGTTTAATCATTAGATTTTTGAATATTTTTTGCAGGAAACACATAATGAGATTGATTATCTTTTAGAAGATTTGTTATTGATTCTACAACTTTAATAATTTTCTCTCAGAAGTATATTTCTTCAGGAAAATAGTTTTATGATTAATCATTTATGAGATCTAGCTATTAAATGACTGAAACATTTTTTTTCCTAATTACAAATAATTAGTCTGAGCCAAAGTGTCCCAGAATTGTGTATTTACTCACAGTCATTGTGTACAAACACTTTCCTTACTGCTCACACTTTTATGTTCAAAAGCAAGAAAACATATAGATATAAAGGTAGCAGTTCGATCTAAAGTACATGACCTGGTTTATGCAAAGAAAATCAGTGACTCCCCTGATTAGAATTTGCAGTAACATTTTATTTGCATAATCTCAAATTGTCAATACTTTTCAGGTCTCTGGGATCTCTCCTTTTTATTTCTTGTAACAATGTTTAACTCTTTAAAAATTAGAGACATGTAACATAGAAAATTGTATGTATTTTTTAATGGTTAGTTTAATTTGATTAGAGTCATATACTCTTTTTTTGTCCACCATCCAAAGCTTTATTAACAACTAGACATGATGCAACACTTTTATGAATTTTATGTCCAGTTGATTGACTCCTATCTATCTATCTATCTATCTATCTATCTATCTATCTATCTATCTATCTATCTATCTATCTATCTATCTATCTATCTATCTATCTATCAAACATTTTGTATTATGTTATGTAACAGGATTTTTGGTCTAGATGGAATACATTAAAACAAGGTTTTGAATTTGACCATTTACGTTTTTTTCAATCGTTTTAGTGCGTTTCTCACAGCAGAATTAACTTTCTCACAACAGCTAGTGCAACCTCCACTACATTTAGTCATTCTGGCACAACCTAGTGGAAGTTCCATGTTCATTCCATCCAATAGTGTATCCTTTATACACAAACCGATTGATGAAATACAAATCTCCACAAAATACTCACTTTTGAATTCCATTTGATCACTGTTCAGTTGTTTTTATCATGTCAGCCGAGATCTAAACTTGTCCAGGCTGATTAGTCACTGTTAATGCAACTAATAATCTTCATTTCATTGATCGTATCTTTCCACACAAACTTGTTGAACATGTCAAACATTTTGTATGTCCATTTTAAATATAATTGTTATTGTGTTTCCATGAAAATATAAATAAACTTTTAAGGAGAACCTCATTATACACTGATGAAAAAAGGTGTTTGAACTATAAGCTGCAACCAATGATAATGATGTAGCTTCCAGCACTCTGCTGCAGTCAGGTAGTAGTGTGTAGAACATGACAGGATGATCGTGGAGTATCTATCTCCTTACTCTCCATGTCTAAATCCAATTGAAGAGTTTTCTTCCTGGTGGTTGAAGGTATATCACCGGCGGTGTCCATGCCCAAATGGCCTGCTAGAGTCTATGAATGCAGCAGGTGCAGCAGACTTTACTGAGCAAAAGGGAGTTTAGTTTTGTTGTTTTCTTTTCATTTGGACACGGTTGTATCAGTGTAAAGTACATGGTGTGTTTTTTGAATTCTAGTTTTCAAAATGCCATGCACGTAATGCTGTCTTCACTTTCTGTCACTTTGGGAAGCACTTCCAGAGTAATCAGTCTCAATGAAAACAGGCTGAATTCTTTTGACTTGATCGTTCAAAGGAGCTGCAGTCATGATTTGTGAATTTGACGCTTTCATTGACATAAATTAACTTTTGAACTTGCATTTTGAGAAAGTGACTCGCTTTTTCAGGTTATCCACTATGTTTTGCAGTTTGCACTAAATGTTTTGTGAAAGTTGTGGTGCAAACTTTAAGGAATGCACAACAGCGATTTATATTTACAATGGTTAATGTGAAATTTACCCTCATATAGCCAATAGTTAAAATATGAAAATGGCAGTTTTTGTCAAGCCAAGTTTTTCGAATTACAACATAAAATAGACATTTTAATTCATTATTTATTCATTTTAGTGTAGCTAATTTAGAAGATTCTTCTATGTTACTAAGTGCATCTTTAATTAGTGTATATTAAATTAGGGTTCTTTATTTTACTATCAGGACACAATTTAAAAGTAATATTAGCCTTTTCCCAACTTAAATCGGCATTATACTCATTTTTTATGTATTTTATTTTTGCTGTGCGTCAGACTGAAGCGCGACCGTGCGGCAGCGTAACATTTAACGTCGCTGACTAATGACGTCAGACGGGAGGAGGTGCAGTTCTGCCACGTCGGTCTGTAACGGCACCAAGCGCGTTTACACTGTTGCTCCTGAAGCCCCGGAACAACTTTTTGGGCCGTTTTATGCTTTTATCTGGGAAGGAGGCTAACTCCGGCGTGTCCGGGGCCGTCTTAACTCTCAGCTGCAGCGGTCCGGAGGTGGATGTTGAAGCTGGGAGGCGCAGAAATGCTCGCTGTTATCTGGAGTCGTCACACAACTGACTGATGCCTCTTGGTTCCTGCCCGCATGCTGTCGATGTGTGAGTACATACGGAATATGGAAGCTTTCTTTTACGAGCACACAGTGAAATATATGTTTGCGTCGACCGCTTAAAAGTATTTTCTTAAGTTTACGTTGTGTGTGTGAATGACAAACCTAACCTAAAACCATGAGTCACAAAGGCTGCTGCACAAATTAGCAAGTTTCCTGCCCCACAATATGTCAGTCTGCAACAAAGAAAATAAAAGCTGACACGTGTCAACGTCTCAAGTAAATACATTTAAAACGTGTACATTTAAAGTAAGCAGGTTTCCATTCACAAGTTCATTTTTGTAGTAAATGAGTGCAGCTGGAAGCTTTAAATTGTTTATCACTTGTGGAGTGTGTTGTCCCCCTGGTGTGTGTGTCTGCTTCCTGTTTAGTGTCAAATGCTGCTGCAGCCTCTGAAGGCCTCACTATCATCTCCATCACATTTCTTTCTGTGTATTTGCATAAAGAAATCGTTCATCTTGTTTTGGATTCTGTTTGATGTTTCCTCTTTAAGCAGCAAACTGCTTATATCTATAAAAAGGAGGCAGGGAGTGTTTAGGTAAAAGGAAATAACTTTCAATTTTGTCATAACATTTTTAATTTACCTTTTTTGTTGCTGCAACTGATTGACACAAGCAACACAGTCAAATGACAGCCCAGATGTGCATTATCTCAATAAAATATAAATACTATTAAATTAAATAATTCATTTTTTAAAAATTAAATTACAAGAAGAACTACCAATAACTGTTTTAATTGTATTTTAATCATTTTTGGACTCTTTCTTGCAGGATTTAAGGCCTATTCAAGAAAGAGGAAGTAGTATCTTGGTAAAGTAACGTCAGGTCTAACTCAGGATTTCAAAGTGTCGCAAAATTGGTCGAAACTATCAGAGCTGTGTGCTCCACAGCAACCTTTGCTGCAAACCAAAGCTACATAAAAACAAGTGAAGTTCAAGCCTAAAATGAAGAAAAAGCCCTTATAATTATACATATATCGATAAATACAAATGGAAAATTTAAGTTTTATAGCTTAAAAGGGTTTTCTTTGTCTTTAAATTCATTTTTGAAGCAAAAAGCATCCAGTTTCTAGACGAAATAAATCTTTTGTTCGAACTCCTCTGTAAATATGAGTGTTAACCACAGTGACACATGGCCACACTTTCTATAATGCAAAGGAAACGAGTTTTCATGTTTCCTATTTTAGCTCTTTCTGCAGGAAGATTCAAATGTTGCAACACTTGGAGAAGCTCTGAATCCAATCCCAGTCGTACATAGTCTGTGTCGTGCTTCTTCTTCTTTTTCTTCATTTGTTTTTATTTTTGAAATACACCTGACAATCAGCAGTAGGTGGGGCTACCTTCCTCTTTACCTTTTTGTTGCTCCCCTCAAAGGTTGCAGCAGCTAATCTTCTCAGAGATACTGGAAGAAAATCGCAGCCGGACATCAACCTTTTAAGACTGTACACCCCTGCAGCAGTAGAGGGAAAATCACTTACTGAGCTTTTGATTCTAACACTTCAATGCAAACATTGATTTATTTTTTGAGCATTTTGATATTGAGAGAAACCTAAATTGTTTAGAAATGAAGCACTTCCATTTATTTTGATAAAAGCCAACCTTGCAGTTTATTAGCGTTCTTAAGTTATCGTTAGTTTCTTGCAAATCTTTCCTCAATTTCACAAGTGTTTTTAACAAGGTCAAGAAAGTGTTTTTGATGTTGTTTTGACTGTGCAGCTTCACTGTCTGTGCTGCATCTGACAGAAAATTTCTGAAAGTTTCATATACGTCCAGTTTAATAGATTAATACGTCCATAAATCATATTTTCCTAACATGATTTATTTTATTGATCATCTGTTAAATTGTGCATTCATAAAATCTTGTATATTGATAGCTGGACGAGTTACTAGTTTTTGTCTGTTGGATCTTGATTTTATTTTATTTTCTTGTCTTTTTATTTTTATTTTATTATTTATTTTTTTTAAGCTGCTGTTTGCAAAGAGTCTGCAGTGGTTTTTTTTCCCCACACACCAGTGTTGCTGTTACTTGTTCAAACAGGTTTTTATTTTATGACATGCCAAGTTCAAAAAGTTAGAAGCAAACAGACGTCTTGCAGGATAAGGCTCTTTCTTAATTTAATATGTTTGTTGCAGAAAGCAATCTATCAAGGGCTATCATACCTCATTCTTTGAACTTAGTCATTTTCATAGGGAGTTAGCAGCTGTACTCAAGGTCAACAGAGTTCACTGTAAAGCAGTAAATGTGTGCTTTTTTTTTAGATTTACATTTCTGTGCTTGAGGCCAAAAGATTTTTTTTTTCCTGAACAGAATTTTCTGTGCTGTCTGTTTTATAGTGATGCAATCCAGCCGTGTCTTTAAGCACAGGTGACATTGTTATTAATTCATCAAAGCTCAGGACGAGTTTGCTTCTTCAAAGAGGTCCAGACAGGTTTCTCCAAAAATAACATTAAAGAGGCTGAGGTGTGTGTAAACAGGTTTGCTGTTCATGATGGTTTTAAGTTGCACTGACTGTGTTGTCAGTTTGTTTGACGGCAAGACGTTTGAACGGTTTTTCAATGTGATGATATAAAGAGAGCCTGAAACTCATGGTTATTACACGTGGTTGATAGATGGATGAGGAAATCGTGATAATAGATCTTGCACTGTTGGAAAGCCTGTTAATGTCCCTTTTGAGTGCTCTGGTGTGTGTATGGAGAGTGTATTTTAAGCAGCAGAGCAGAGTGTGATGGTTGATCCCATGAAAGATAGACCAAACCCTTTGTACTGAGATACTATCGACTTTGTAACACCTCCAGGTGTGACCAATCAGGTGCCTGACTGGCCGTGAGAGCGGGCACCTGTCCTGATAGTCAGTGGGGGTCTCGTTGGATCAATATTGAGGGACTGTTTGGGTGAAAACTACAAACCACACTGGCTGACTTTCAGCAAGCGCTTTAAAAAAGGGTGATATCAGTCAGCAGTGTGCGACCAGGCTTTTTCTCTTAACTTTAATCATTTATTCCACCAAATTTGGCATTAGCAGATATTTGGTAAAAATCTACATGTGTATCATTGACTGTATGAGAACTGGACTGAATGACCCCTTCCCCTCGAGTTCCAAACAGGAAGTACCTGCTGGCTCCAAGAGGCCAAAATCTCACAGACTTCTACAGAGAAAAAAACAGCTATTACTCAGTAATAATGTGTCAGAATAAATATCCCTGCTTTTTTAACATGTTCTTACTAATTCAAACATTTTAAATAATTAAAAGTTATTATCATTCTAAACGGACCAATCAGATGCCTCAGTGAAAGCATGTGGTGCCCACTGGCAACACGTTCAGTGTTTGAAAGTTTGATCAACAGATTGTGTTGAACCTGCTTTCAATGGAAGGGGTGTGGCCTTCCAACAACTTACCCCTGACTGGTGAGAGTGGTTGCCATAGAAACATTGACTCAGACAGACTTCGATCAATAACTGAGTTTCCATTACACATTTGTGCAAAACTTTGCGAAATGTCACAGTTTCTATTAAATCATAATTTTGCAATAAAGCACAAACCAACTCACGCTATAAGTCATTAAAAACACGGCGATGGATGAGAACAAGAATTTTCTTTAATTTGATTCACTAAATGGGGAGCATTTGGGTGACGTCACTGAAGGGTGGCTCGCGCCATTTACAGTCTCGTCAGATGCACGTGAGAAGCCTTTTCAGTGGTTTTAAAAAAATAACCATTCTAACATGTGAGCAGCTGGATCTTTTTTTCTGTTTGAAAATACGACAAGGTCCATTATTTTTGTCACGGCACTCGTGGTCATCCTCAACGGAGACTTCCGCGTTTAATTCAGGCTGCCAGCTTAA
>NC_050514.1:11732583-11746388 GCF_002922805.2 Oryzias melastigma
CGGAGATTTCCGTGTTTAATTCAGGCTGCCAGCTTAAATAGTGCGGCGAAGATGAAACTGGTTGGTGGTTTTACGGAGGAGCTGTACAAGTCCCTGTGATACGCAATTTATAATGAGCTGTGAACTCCGTGGGATCTCTCGTGGCGCCCGCTGTGCAACGCTCAGGATAGACACTTCATACCAAGAAGCGCATTTATTTCGGAAAATAGTGTTTCCATTACAATTTTGTGAAAAATTACTATTTTGATATGCCCCAAATTCCACCTCATCTAAGCGCAAAAACGTTTTTTCGAAAAATGCAAGTTTTTTCAAAAATTGAGGTGTTTCCATTAGGAGAATTTATTATTGAAATTCCAATTTGCAAAATTTCAGAGTTAATAGAAACGCGCCTATTCACTGGTTACAGATGTCCTCTTGCTCCCACATGACGATGTCCATACAGCAAATAAGAAAAAAGGACAGAATTAACTTCATCTGACTGGAGCTTTTCTATGGGTGATGTCACACTCACCCTGTCCAGTGTTCATATAAAGTCAATGGTATCTTTCTAAATACTTGATGTTTTTCATCTTTATAGAAATCCATGCATTTTACAAATGTGACACATTTAAATAGTGTAATAAATACACCAAAGAATATACTACTTAATATAACTGACACGACAAACTATTTTATTTGACTTCTCACAGATCCACCCTCCTTTACATGAAAAAAAAGTATGCACTTAGCAACTTTTGCATCCATATGCACAGGCATCATTCCATGTAAGTCAGCCTTTCATATTTCCTTAAAAGGTTTTTGGACATACATGCTATGTCCCGAATTCCCACCGTAATCCCTAACTACTATTTAGTGCTGGACTATCAAGTGCCCAGGATTTTTAAAGCAATACAGACACCATTCTCACTACTTTTTTTTATTTATTTATTTATTTATTTATTTTTTTTCTAAACGGAGGATTTGACGTCAGTAATTTCATGAACTAATGCAGTGAGCATCAATGCACACTGTTTTTTTTTATAAAGACTTCTGGAAAATTTCTAGGGCACTCGATTTTAGAATTGTACATTCGGACAGCACTAGAAAATGGCAAACCCACATATAGTGAGTGCACCATGGAATGAAGGAATTTGGACATGTAAGTTGCACTGTGTTGGTTTCAAGCTAAGCTGTTGTTTCTTTGACTTTCTGCTTTTCAGTGGCTTGAAATCACGGTGGCTTTTTGAGACGAGCAGTAGCTGGCGACCATGCCAGGAGGCCGCAGGGGTCCCAGCAGACAGCAGCTCAGTCGCTCCGCTCTGCCGTCCCTGCAGACCCTGGTTGGAGGCAGTGTCAGCAATGGCACAGGTCTCAGGAACAGGTATGTGCACGCCAAACACTCCCCAACTGCACGTTCTTTATTTTTTTATTTTTTTTTTAACTTTTTACTGATCCAAAATACGATCCAAACCGTGACCCTCAAATTCGTGACACAATCCGAACTGTGAGTTTTGTGATCTGTTACACCCCTACTAGGCTTGTTCACAGTAAAAGTGGGGTCATCTGGACCCCACAAGACAGCGTGCTGAACTTTTCTTTTCTTCAAGGATTTTTTATCTTCATTGGTGTCCATAGCAGATGTAAGAGCTTATCCACCTTTGTCATGGGAGAGATCACACATGAACATAGGGGTCAGGTCATTTGGACCCCATAAGATATCTCAAGGGTTAAAGGGAGTGCAGGTCTGTCTTGCAGTTCACTTGAGGCTCATGAAGTCACCTTAAGGGATGCCCTGAAAATGGAACCACTATGGGAAGAGGGGCTGGGGTCTGCTCCATGCCAACAGTCCCGCCCACAGCTCAGAGATGAGTGTCTAACAAACTCCTACCGCTCTGCAGAAACTGTCCTAGAAAGTGACGCAGGTTCTTTGATTCTGCCTAAAAACTGCATAATTATAATTCAAAGACCACTGGAAACATTTTTAGAATAGATAAAAAAATGATCAGAGTGGTTTTTAAAACTTTGACTGCTATTCCATTGTATCAGGAGAAAACTAAACTTACCATGCATAGTACACAACTGCAGCACAGACAGTGGATCACACACGTCTGTTTTCTCATTTCTCTGTCCTCCCTCTAGGGGCAGTAACTCTGTAGGTCTGTCGGCCCCGCCTCTTTCAGCCCTCATCACCCCAGAGCCGGTCCGTCACTCGCGGATCCCCGAGCTCCCGTTGGACAGCAGCCTACTGTTCGAGTTCCTGCTTTTTCTCTACTTGCTGGTTGCTTTGTTCGTCCAGTACATCAACATCTACAGGACGGTGTGGTGGTACCCATACAGCCACCCTGCTGCCTCTACCTCGCTTGTAAGACTTTTTTGGTTTTCCTTCACCAACTTTAGCTCACAGACGAGCTTAGACTTGGCTGCCCTTTAGCTTCTTAGCTCTGACTCCATGACTTCTTTTGTGTTGTAGAGAAATAAAGCCAGCTTCTGTTTGTGACTTTAAACGCATCTTTGAAATTTTGGTTTACATTTGACACATTAATCAGCTTCTCCTGATTCTGATCCAAATGTAGTGAGAGCTTGTAAATTGTTGGTTTAATTTAAGAAGTAGGGTCGAAACGTATAAACTGGCGATGATAAATGATTTGGCTCCTGCTTGCAGAATTTTCATTTAATGGACTACCACCTGGCCATCTTCATCACTGTCATGTTGGCCAGACGGCTTGTTTGGACGATTGTCTCAGAGGTAAACAGTCTGCTTTCAAAGAAATACAATCTCAGTTAGAACGTAACAGCAGGTTTGAAAGAACAGATGATCCGTCTTTGTTGTGCAGGTGTCTCAGAGCAGTGGGGGATCATTGCTCCGCTACGTGGTACTGATCGCAGCCCGGCTCAGTTTGCTGACCCTGTGCGGCTGGGTGCTCTGCTGGACGCTGGTCAACCTGTGCAAGAACCACTCTGTGCTGAACCTTCTCTTCCTGGGATACCCGTGAGTCTATGGCACAGGTCTTCTGTTGAGATCTAGAGATACTAACACCTATTTGAAATGTTGGCTTTTTAAAGATAACAAAAATATCATTTTTCTCCTAGTTATGTTAAAGCTGTATGAAAAATAAGTAAAGCAGGGGTCAAACTGTAATGATCTTCTACACTCACTGGCCACTTTATTAGGTTCACCTTACTATTACCAGGTTGGACTGCCTTTTGCCTTCAGAACTTGGTATCATAGATTTAACAAGGTATTGGACACAATCCTCATACGGTTTGGTTCATGTTGACATGATAGCATCACAGTTGCTGCAGATTTGTCGGCTGAACATCCATGATGCCAATCTCCTGTTCCACCACATCTCAAAGATGATCTATTGAGATCTGGTGACTGTGAGGTCGTTTGAGTTCAGAGAACTCACTGTCATGTTCAAGAAACAAGAAATCAATCTGAGATGATTCCAACTTTATGACATGGTGCTTTATCCTGCTGGAAGTAGCATCAGAAGATGGTACACTGTGGTCATAAAAGGATGGACATGTGTCAGCAACAATAGGTAGGCTGTGGGGTTGTCATGATTCTCTATTGGTATTAAAGGCCCAACGTGTGTCAAGAAAATACCCCCCCCCCACACACCATTACTCCACTACCACCACCAGCCTGAACTGTGGATGGATGGATCCATGCTTTCATGTTGTTGATATCAAGTTCTGACCCTACCATCTGAATGCTGCAGCAGAAATGGACACATCAGACCAGAAAACGTTTTTCCAATCTTCTGTTGTGCAGTCTTTGAGGATCGTTGGGGAATTGTAGCCTCAGTTTCCTGTTCTTAACTTACAAAAGTGGCGCCCAGTGTGTTCTTCTGCTGCTGTTGTTCATCTGCCTCAAGGTTGGACGTGTTCTGCGTTCAGAGATGTTCTTCTGCAGACCTCGGTTGTAACCAGTGATTATTGAGTTACTGTTACCCTTCTATCAGCTGGAACCAGTCTGGTCATTCTCCTCTGACATCAAAAAGACATTTCCACCCACAGAACTGCCACTCACTGGATATTTTCTCTTTTTCTGACCATTCTCTGTAAACCCTGGAGATTGTTGTGGGTGAAAATTCCAGCAGATCAGCAGATTCTGAAATACTCAGACCAGCCCATCTGGCACCAACAACCATGCTATGTTCAAAGTCATTTAATCGCCTTTCTTCCTCATTCTGATGCAGTTTGAACTGCAGCAGATCGTTTTGAACATTTCTGCATGTCTAAATTGAGTTGCTGCCATGTGATTGGCTGATTACAAATTTGTGTTAATGAGCAGTCTGTTCTAATAAAGTAGCCAGTGAGTGTATTATTTTCATTAGGAATTTGCAAAAATACTAAAGAAAAAGAGAATTGTTTTAACTCAGAGTTTTTATTGATGTCAAAAGTTTTGAACAAGATGGAGAGCAGGGTCATCTCTAGATTTGAACCTTACCCAGAGATTTTCTCTCACAACGCTCTTTCATTTCCTCTAAAAGTGTCCAATAACATAAACGATAGACTGATTATTTTTAATTGTTGCTGAGCTCGGGTGTTTCCTTCATTTGTCTCAGATTTGTGTGTTTGAATCGTTTTGTGTGCATGTCACTGTTAAAAATGTGCCTGATATCTTAAAAGTATAAGAACTGTTTCATCACTGCGGGACAAAGTTTCAACCACACACCTGCTGTTTTCTTACCTAATCTGTCAATAACTATTGATAACTTTTTGTTATTGGTTGTTTTATTTTTTTAATTTAATTCAATTCATCTAAAAAATAAATCTACTGGAGATTAAGCTTATTTTTGTTTTTTATTATCTTTATAAAAATGTTCCACATCTAAGTTTTGTTGTATTTACATTTCCTTCTTCATTTAAATTTTTCCATTGTTTTTGTCATCATTTTCCGTCTCTCCCTGTTCTCCAGGTTCGGTGTGTATGTCCCCCTCTGCTGTTTCCACCAGGAAGGAGGGAAAAGCCAAGCGGCGGCGGCGGCGGCAGAGTGCGACTACCAAGGGGACCACCAGCAGGCCGACCTGGCAGAGTCTCCGTTCCTCCGGCCGCGAGACTTCCTCTTCCTGCTGCGTGAAAACCTCAGAGAACAGTTTTCCAGCCCCCCCCACATGCCCACCCACACCTGCCCGCCACACACGCACTCGGACACGCCCGAGCTGATTCGAGCAGAGGTGGAGGAGCTCAAGAGCGACTTCAACCGGCGAATCAAAGAAGTGCTGTTCAACTCTCTGTTCAGCGCTTACTATGTAGCATTCCTTCCCCTCTGCTTTGTTAAGGTTGGTGCTGCTTCTGCTGGATAATCTGATACCAGATGATCCAGCCTCTATAAGCCTCCATGCTGCTTTTCTCTCCCACAGAGTACTCAGTACTACGACATGCGCTGGTCCTGCGAGCACCTGATCATGGTGTGGATCAACGCCTTCGTGATGCTGATGAGCCAGCTGCTGCCCCCCAGCTACTGCGACCTGCTCCATCGCTCGGCAGCTCACCTCGGCCGCTGGCAGAAACTGGAGCACGGGTCGTACAGTAACGCCCCCCAGCATGTGTGAGTGGCCTTCGAGGACTGGCGTGATTGAAGCTCTCAGTCTGGGGTTTGAGGCTGATGTGCTGATGGTTTTCAGGTGGTCAGAGAGCACCGTCTGGCCTCAGGGGGTCTTGGTACGACACAGTCGATGTCTGTATAAAGCAGTTGGACCCTATAATGTGGCCCTGCCCTCTGATGTCTCTCATGCAAGATTTTATGTGAGTATTACTTACTTATCCTCTGATACACGAGCGACTGATTAGTGTTATCTGTTTTTTTCCATACTCAAAAAAATATATATATTTTTATATATTTGAAGATTTTTTTATCTTTTATCACAAAAGAGGATTGGTGTAATATTTAAATTTTCTAGGGCTCTATAATGTTGCAGAAACTATAACAGCTCTTTAATTTTCCTCTTTTTAACCAACTTCTTTCAGTGAATATTTTTCTGGGGTTCGGTCTCACTAGCTGTGCATAATCTCCACTGTGGAGGAGTGATGAGTAAGGGCTCTGCCTCCCATCGTATTTATGAAATCCTCCAGTCTCCATAGAACTTTGGATCAACTAAATGTTTTTGCCGAGACTTTTAGAGAGCCTGATATGAAGGAATTCCTCAATGATATTCACTCCAAAAACAATATTGCAGTAAAACTGTGGGCTACAGATTCATGGTTTTAGTCAGAAGTCTGCAACCTTTAATACCTACTGACCAAAATCCAGCAAGAGCTGCAAAATCCTGCTTCACATGTGAAAGAATACACCGTTTATGAGGAAACGTGGCTTTTGAATATAACACAATAATTGAATTAGGAAAGTTGCATTACCTGCGATAATGCTAATGTGAATGATTTTTGCTGAAGCTGTTTGCTGAAAATGCAGAAGCAATTAACTTTAATAGCTGCATAATGTCCTGAACATGCTGAATGTTTTGATACCAACCTTGCATAATTTGCAGAAAGTGCTCAAATATTTGAAGATTTACTTGAAAAAAAATCGCAAAATTGGCGTAAAATTAAAAAAAATGGTTAAAATTTAAAAAATGCATAATTAATAGAACAAACATAAATGTCCTGAACCTGCTGAATGTTTTGATAGCCGAAATTGCAGAAATTTGAAAAAATGAAAAACGAACAGAAGAATAAATAAGGAGTAATAATCAAGAGAAACAGGATCACTATAGTGTGAATGCTTACAAAGCCTTCACACAATTGTAAAAGCGGTCCAGATCTTTCTCCAAGCTTTTCCTTTTACAGCTCTGTTCCCACATATCAAAGACTTGGTGTCATATAGTTCTGGCCGAGCACAAACCGTAATAATTTTTTCTCCTTCATGATCGATTTTCTAATGGTTGGCATTTTCCTCAATTAAAGAGGATGTTAACTGGTATACCTTTCAATGCATGTTCAGTACCTGCGCCTTTTGTAAGCAGAATCCAGAAATGGCCTTAAAGACTTGCATATTGATGTGAAGTGTGCTAATATGTATGTTTACGAAGACTTTTCATTGGAAGTGGCTGCTTTGTCAAAGACCATGCACTGACTATATTTTAGCTCTTGTGTATCCCTTTTTTTCGTTTGTATCTGACCTTCGAGTCCTGTTCATTTTTGCTCTCAACTTTTCTGTCTTTTCTTGCAGTTCTTGTTTCACAAGCCATTGCGGATCCTGAACCTGCTGATCTGGATTGAGTCCAGCGTGGTTTTATACCAGTTATACTCTCTGTTGCGCTCTGAGCGTTGGAACCACACGTTGTCTCTGGGCCTTATTCTTTTCTGCAACTACTATGTGCTTTTTAAACTACTCCGAGACCGCATCGTGCTGGGAAAAGCCTACGCCTACCCTCTGCCCTCCAACAGTTTGGGGCTGAAGTCCCAGTAGAGGATCTGCGCGGGGACACCTCACTTCCGAGCTCCGGATTGGAAACAGGAGGAGAGGGCGGCCGCTGGGGGTGGAGGACAGACTGTGAACTCATAATTGTGTTTTGATACGGTTCTATTTTTAATGCAATGTTTATATTTACCTATTTAAAAGAATAGTTTTATTTTGTATACGATTTTGTGTTACACCGGGCATTACCACGAGGACAACTTGAGCATGTTGTTTTACGCTGTTTCTAGGCGACAGGGAAGCCGAGGAATGCCTGGGGGTGACTCTCACCAAAGATATTTTAAGTACACACGGCCAATCACAGAGCAGACTTGGCCCTGCATTGTCTGTAAAACCAGACGAGCAACTCAGACCAGAGGAGGAAGTCGGGCTTGAGATCCTGATTGTTTGAAGCTTGAGGCACTCACTGAACAGTGTTGTCGGCAGTTTGATAATCTCAACATTGCCAACTCTTCTTTTTTTAATTTCATTTTATTTTTCTCCCCTCAAAAGAAGTTGAAAATCTTTTTTTATCAATTGAATGGAATAAGGAAGTACCACCTGTTTTGATTGGATATGAGTGGCTGAATCTGCCTTATTTCTTTATAAAAACCAGTTTTTCCTTTTTTGGTTTAATTCGAGCTGAAACGCGAGAACATTTGTTTGTTCATCCTGAATACATTTTTCGTTTTTATAGCAGAACTTTTTCTGGGAAAAAGTCTCATCAAAACGAAGAAAACTGGTGCAAGCCCATCTGTCCGCCCACGGTACTTTGGTTTACAGGAAACGCTGCATCCGCATCACTATCTGTTTGTTCAAAGTCAGTAAATATGATGAGGTACAGTTACAGCACCAGTTAACAAGCTGCAAGCATCCCCAAACTGAAAGCATATTAAAAAAAATCCAACACTTCATGTTATGACAAACCGGTTTACTCTTCTGAGCCCTTTCGGTAAATCCTTACGAGGTGATGGAAGCAACACAGGCAGCCAGCTGGAAAGACTGTCACAGCATTACCAGCTCAAGTATTCAGTTACCCAAATGGTGTTACAGGCGAGTTACGTTTCAGTTTGTGAATTTCCTCTTAATATTCAGTGGATTTTCTGTCAGCTGCTTCAGTCTGTGCTATTGATGATTAGCTGACAGCTATTGAGATACCAACCCAGTATGAACACAATCATCCTATATGTGAAAATCAACATGTACACATAAGGATGCAACTTTACAGGATTATTTTTTTTCTTGAACACCATCTAAAAAAAATCCAAATTTGTCCTCCCAACAGCGTCCGCACGGCGATGGAATGGTTTGTTCACATTTTCATTGTAAATGTAGCACATTTTTGCCACCAAACGGTGCTGTGGAATGGGGCTGGTAGGTTTTGTTAAAGTTGCTCTCAACCGGCCTTGTCATAATTTGTTTTTTCTAGTCTGAATGACAGCATGTGGCATTCCTGAGTTTGCCTTTTCCAAAACATTTCTGTTTAAAGTGCCGAAATCATCTAATTTTGCCCACATTTCTGTTCCGATACCAAAAACCGCTGAAGAAAGATGAATGACATCTGAAAAGATTTTAAATTCACAATTTTTAGCTATAAAAAAGTGTTTCACTTTCCTTAATGTCCTACAAACCGGAGCTTTAAATGATGCAGACAAAATGTGGCTGATTTACTTTTTTTTTTTTTTTTGGATGTGCCATAAAGCAAGATCCAGATCTAAACTTGTGTATCGACATTCATCAGGTTTCCATGTCAACTTTCTCTGAATGTTCTGCCATTTGGCTGTTGAAAATGTGTCCCTATCAACACAGAGTTGATGTCCAGGTGTAATACATGAGTCAAAAGAAATAAAACGCTTTATTGATCCTCAAAGGGAAATTAAATATACATGTCAAACAAGCGGAATAATAAAGCATATTGGACATAACCTCTTTTTTTTCTTAAAGCATATATTTCATTTAATCTTCCACAGCCATATCTGAGAAAAGGCAACAATGCAACCTCAGTGAAATCAAGCAAGATAACAAGGAACTGCTGCAGTGCTATATTTGGCCACCAGATGGCAGCAAAGATTTAACTGTTCAGACTGGAGGGAAAAAAAAACTTGATAAATCAGTCCAGCCATAACCTGAAAACACAGTATATTGGTGAAAACAAATATGTCAACCGAAAGGAGTTAAATCAGTCTAGAAGGAAACATTTTGAATCTTTGGTACATTCATCCACAAAAGTTTTCAGTAGAACGTCTCAACAGTGCAATAATTAGTGTTCGCTCAATAGGAGCATTTTACTGTATAAAGTAATGGCTTTATTTATTTATTTGCAGTGATGCACATTATGAATTTTAGCACCTAAAATGTAATTTAAATAAATTGGTTGTTTTGGTTAGTACATTGTTTTATCTAAATAGAAAAGTGTGGTTTATCTGTATATCTTCTTGGATGTTTATCAGATTTCCCAGTTTTTGTTTTTGTCTTGTGGTGCCCAATATTCCACAAGGATCTGTAAATGGTTTGGTAGCTACACCCCTGTGGGATCCTTGCTTCTCCGTCACCCCTCTCTGCAGTCCACAAAGTTGCCTTTTATCCAGAAGCAAATCTGGGCGTATTTCAGGGGCGTGATTCTCACGGCTACGTTGAACTCCTGGGACGCTCCTTGTCTCTCCACCCACTGATGGCCAGAGAACACGCCTATCACCTTACGCTCCCATCGCCGCCGGCGCCCGTCCCACATCCGGGCGTACACTCCTGAGCCGCTGGCGCCGGGCTGAGCGTCACAGTGCTGGTACAACAGATCTGGTGTCTCCTCGCCAGCCTGACAGAACCGATACACAAGCTGTCCTGGGCGGTCGTTATCAAACCCCGAGAAGTGAACTCGGCGGCCAGGAAGCCTTTGTGCCGGTGGACTGACCCCTAACTTCATGTACCGACGTTTGTGGGGTTTCTTGAGCTCAAGCAAGGCGTAGTCAAAGTCCATCCCAATGTCGTTGGCGTTCCCTTTGATCCATCCTTTGGGAACGTGGGTCCGCTTGGCTCGTATCCACTGGAACTTCATTTTGTCGTTGGTTGGCGGTGCGTATGGAGCTCCCTCAACATGGTTGGTAGGGTTCGTGGTAGACTGTGGTGCATCTCGTTGCTTGGATTTTAAAAAGCCAACCCGAAGCTTCTGGGCTCCTTTCACATAGTTTTTACCATCATGGACACAATGAGCTGCTGTGAGGACGTGGCGGTCCCCTACCAGAGTGCCAGAACATCCGGTGGACAGTTTGACTGCCACTGAGAATGGAAACTTCAACAGGAAGTTCTGGCCTGCGATGCTGAAACGTCCATCATGCCCAAAGATCTCTCGTCGTCTTCTGACCCGCGAGCCCTCGGCCTTAGCAGGAGACCCAGAGGCGTAGGCCGGGCTGGTGTTCAAGTTGGGGTTATAGCCATAAATCCCAATGGCGGTCTCAGTGAGTCGTCCATCAGAGTGGAGCGTCTCAAAGGCCAGAAGACGCCGCAGGTCCCAGTAGCTCAGACGAGGCGCCCTCTTGTGACATTCTGGGTCACATTCCGAGGCGACGTCCAAACGAGCTTGAGACAGGAAGTGGGGGGCCGGTTGATCCTCAGTCTTCTCGGGCAGGACCACAGGGACACGCTGGAGAATCCACTGAGGGCGAGAGGAGGTGGAAGGAGACACGGTAGAAAGGAAGAGCAAACAAAACAGGGATGTAGACCTGTGAATGCACAAGAGGAAAAAAGCAAGCGTTTATGTCCGATAAACATCACCATCAGCTCTTGTTTTGTTCCACAGGAAAGTGATCAGATGTTAGGATTCCATGAAAAATCCACATTCCAGAAGCCTGATTCATACATGTCTAATTACATCCACGGGAGCAGAAAGAGGACATTTAGATTTCACTGCACTAGAACCCTGTGGGCTGTGACCTCACTCTGCTTTAAAGCTGTAAATAAAGCTGTTTAAAGATCAGTCCTAATATCCTCTGGTGGAAAATTCCTCTAGTGACCCGAGGGACGGCCCTTCCAGAGTTAAACATTTCCTTTCAGTGAGAACATCATTTTTTCTTGTAAACCCTGTCAGAGTGATAACTCACATTTACCCCCCTCTGCCTCAGAATGTTAAAGACGTGGTGCACTAGCTTGTAGAAATATCGTAAATTAGTTCATTTAACGTTTAATCTTAGTTTGAGTTAAGCTTGCAGAGTCACGGGAACGCGTGGAGACATCACGGCGTCCTTTACGCGCGCGTCTTACCAGGAGAGCGCAGCCCGGGAGCGCATCCTGCCTCTGCAGGTGAACCAGCGGCGGGTCACTGAGGGACTGACCCCCCTCTGTCCTGAGCAGACCGAACCTCTGATCAACGCGGAGGAGGCGGCCGCTTCAACTGGGAGAAAGCGGCAGCAGCAGCGGTATCCTGAGCTACTGTTTTTGATCCGGATAGTTTGGAACGGTCCTGCAAGAGGAGCCCAACCCACGGCGGAGAGGCACCGGGAGGCTGGAGGAGGAGGAGGAGGAGGAGGAGGAGGAGGAGGAAGTCCTCTGATTGCTGGATTTTACATCCGCCGACGAGGATATGCAGAGTAAGAAGCTGAATGTAAACGGAATGCTGAATGTTCATTAAAGGAAAAAAACAAACAAACAGCCAATTAAAAAAAAATACTTATGTAAACCTTAAAAACGCAGCTTATAAAACATAATTAATATTAATTAATATAAATTAATATAAACTTGATTACTTCATGCTGCTATACCCCCATTGTTATTAAAATGATATTTTAAAAAGTACAATACTATACTACTACAAATCTTAATAATAATTGCCACTCCCAGTATCATCCTTAGAGTGACAGTATCAGTAGTAGTCATTATATAGAAGTATAGAAGTAAGCATAAAAGTATACTAAGTATAGAAGTAGTGTTAGTAGTAGTGATACTAGTAGTCACAGTAGTACTGAAAGTAGCGCTATAGCAGTGATAGTATTTGTCGTCAGGGTTGGGATAACAGATTACAAAGTAACAAATTACTGTAATCTATTACTTTAGTCAATAACTGAGAAATATAGCAAATTACAGTTACAATGTTGGTAATAAATTACTATTACTGGACTATTACAGCAGTTAGATAAAAGAAAAGAGGATCTTGTTTGTTCCAAGCTGTTTTTCCCTTGAAAATGTGTATATGAGTGGGAAAAAAGTAAAGTAACAAGTAATGAATTTCTTTCTTAAACAGGTAATGAGTAACGTAATTTAATTATAGTTTCATTCAGTAACTAAAGTAAAGTAAAGTAATCAATTGCTTTTTGAAGTAATTTACCCAACACTGGTTGTAGTAGTAGTAGTAGTAGTGATAGTAGTAGTGGTAGTAGTAGTAGTTCTAGTGGCAGTAATAGTAATAGTGATAGTAGTAATGCTATTAGTGATAGTATTGTTAGCAGTGATAGCAATAATAGTAGTGATGGTAGTGGTATTGTTAGTAGTAGTTATAACAATAGTGTGATCATAGTAATTATAGTAGTAGTGATAGTATTATTAGTTTTGGCAGTGATAATAGTAGCAGTAGTAGTGATAGTAACAGTGATAATATTGTTAGCATTGGTAGTGATAGTAGTGATAGTGAAAGTGATAGCAGTGGTAATAATATTATTAGTAGTGGTATTGCTAGTAGTAATTGTAGTATTGTTAGGAGTGGTACTGATAGTATTTAGTAGTGCTAATAAAGGTGATAGCATTATTTGTAGTGGTAGTGAAAGTAGTAGTAGTGTAAGAATTGTTAGTAGTTGTATTATTAGTATTGGTAGTGACAGCAGTAGTAGTGCTAGCATTGTTAGTAGTATTAGTCGAGGGAGTAATAGTCGTATGGATAGTAGTAATGATATTATTAATAGTAATGGAAGCTGTAAGGATATTAGTAGTGGCAGTGATAGTATTATTATAAGTAGTAGTGGAAGTTATAGTAGTAATGGTAATTATAGTGGCACTGATAGGTGTAGTGGTAGTGATGGTAGTAGTGGTATGAATAGTAGTTTTAGTAGTAGTATTAGTTGTGTTAGTAGTAGTGGTCTGGATATTAGTTTTAGTAGTAGTGGTAGTGATGGTAGTACTGGTAGGAATAGCAGCAGCATTAAAAGTAGTAGAAGTATGTGATGATAATGGTTATAGTAGTAGTAGTTATAGTCTTATTGGTAAAAGTAGTATTAGTAGAAGTAATGATATTGCAATAGTGTTCATATTATTAATATCTGCATTAATTACTCGTTAGAATTATTTTCATGATAACAGGTTAAAATTTTTGATCTTATTAAAACTTTTTGGTCTGAGTCTCAGACTAATTCTGGGCTGAGGGTGGAAGCAGACAGGGGTCAACAATGTATGAAGGTAAGAGTGAAGAACATAAGTAAGAAAAAGACATGAAAGTAAGGGA
>NC_050514.1:11746466-11762044 GCF_002922805.2 Oryzias melastigma
ATGGGCGAAGGCGGGGTACACCCTGGACAGGTCGCCAGTCTGTCTCAGGATATTGCAATAGTGTTCATATTATTAATATCTGCATTAATTACTCATTAGAATTATTTTCATGATAACAGGTTAAAATTTTTGATCTTATTAAAACTTTTTGGGCTGAGTCTCAGACTAATTCTGGGCTGAGGGAGGAAGCAGACAGAGGTCAACAATGTATAAAGGTAAGAGTGAAGAACATAAGTAAGAAAAAGACATGAAAGTAAGGGAATGTAGGCAGGATGACAAAAAAACAAACAAGAAATGAAGGTACTTGTGTACCCCGGGGTTGTTACTGTCATTGGAGTGCTTGAGCAAATAAAACCTCTATGTAATCTCATTCATATTTAGATTAGTTTAGAAGTCCTCTAATAGTATATTTCCTCTAAACATGGGAAGGAGTGAGGAGGACCAGATATGAGCGTCATTTGCATTTTTTAGAAATAAAATATATACATATATAATAGAATGGCATGCATACATGTATTGGTTTACAATTAAAAAATGGTTGGAGAAGTGATTTTTTAATGTGTTTTCTTTGTTTTTTCTGCTTTGGAGACAGAGTTTGAGAGTTTTTCTAAAGGATTAGTCTTTGGAAATGTTCTTCAGCTGAAAAAGAAACAAAACTGCTAAAAACAAAAGAGGGAAAAGCCTAAAAAAGTTAACTATGAAAGAAAAACAAACTCTCCTTCATCCTGTCACTCTAAACCATGTAACTTTGTAAGTTAACAGGACATTCCACACATCTGCACAGAACTGCAGGACACAAAGCATGTCATAGAAACAAGGAAAGAGGAAGAAAATGGAAGAAAAAACTTTGAAGTTAATGTGCATTCTTACTGATGTTTTTTTAAGTAAAGTCATGCTGCAAAAACAGTAAATGATGATGTGTATTCACCAAGTACCACTAATACACTCATTGTTTCTGTAGTGTCATACACACATAAAAAAATACCTCAAATGTTTTATCTAGTTAATGCAACACACATACAAGTAATCTGTCTGCCCAAACATTGCTCCTCATCCATCATCCTTCTGAATTGTGGTGTTTGTCAACCAAGAAAATCAGTTTATATCACACAAGAGGCTGTTGCTTCACAATCCGCAGCAGTAATTTCATCAGTATGTGAGCTGCTGTGAATCAGCTGAGCGTGCAGAGAGAGAAGAGTTTTGATGTCAGATTGGTAGATTCCCTTTTGCTTCAACCAATACAAAATCTTTATCTGGATGCAGAAATCACACATTTATCTTTATCTAAACTTCACAGAATTCAGTGTCTTTTAATCAGAGACCTGCAAAGTCACGTCAGAGTATTTTGATGCCTTTAGATGAAAAGAAAAGGTTACTCTGATAAGTTGTCCCCGCTTAGGCTTTATATGTTTTTGTGTGGTCATAAAATTTGTATCAAATTTTTACACGGATTGTTGAAAGTAAAAGAAATTCAGGAAAAGGACTCGCGTTTTGCTGCAATCCAAAACAGATGTGGGCGTTTTCCAGGACTCGGGGTGGACCTGTTGGCTTATAAAGTGCTGCTACGAACAATAAAATCTTTTCAATTTTAAATCATCTATAAAAAATATGACAAACATGATGATACATTTCATATTTTTTTAAGAACAGTTTTTTTTTTATTTACAAGAGGAAGCGATATCCCACTGCAAACTTCTAATTGTGCTGAATTGTTTCATAAGGACTTTGTTGTTTGGCCTTGACCTTTGTTGTCAAGGAAACTGGCATTCCTCGCAGTCCTCTTTTCATGTTAATTGTTATATTCTTCCCACTGTCCTCCTCTCACTTGTGGCCAGCAACACAATCAAGGGAGTGTGGACAAGTTTGAATCCTCTCTCTTTATGTCCGCTCTGTTACGGTCTGCTCTCTTCTGGTTCTTTGCATTAGAACGATCTCCCCCTATCCTGGACCTCTCCTCACTGGTCCTGTGAGGTCATGAAACAGCTGTTTGGCTAAATGAAGAAATACTTTCTGAAGAGGAAATAAGCCAATGTTCTGCGCTCAAGGCAGAGGGAAAATAAAAAAGCTAGCAGTGTTGAACAGGAGATTTGAGATCGAACCTCATTTGAAACCAAGAAGTGTGGTTTTTATGGAGTCCCTGCTGTAATCCTTTCAGGTTTTTTACAATCAAGAGAAGCTTTGTGTTATACTGATAATTGCACTAAAAAGAGTAGAAGTATTTTTATGTTGTTTTAATGCTTCCAATCCCTTAATGTTCCACATTCCCCACAAGCACTACAGACTAGGGAACACCATTTGATTAAATACCAACTTATATTTCAAATTTCCGCTTTAAAACCTTATTTTTTGTTATAAACTTTTTCAGGACATATTTAAAGCAAATTAAACTCAAAAGTATTTTTTACTGAAATTATTGTGAATCAGGAGTTGGACAAAGAGCTTATTTGTGTCGTAGAAAATATGTTGAGCGGGACACAAGCTGCCTACTTGAATAGAGAACTCTCAACCAATGGGAAGGGGAGGATCCCCACAACTCAAGTGCACATTTTCACTGCCCCTCTGCAGAAACGATGTCCTGGAAAACAACACACGTTTCTCGATTTTGACTAAAAACAGCATTATCATCACTGGGGGGGGGGGGTCAATTTTGATTTGCGATATTCTTCCACACAATGCTGAGAATGTTGTACCAGCTTTTGGGTTGTGTCGAAAGTCCTCACTGAGTGTTTACTCAAGATTAGTGTGGAGATGTGTCCAAACTTCCATCTGCCTCTGTAACATGTTTAAGTATGTGGAAAGTAAACACTGTAGATTGCTGTATGGAAAATCCGAGGGACTTTTCTTTTGATAAACAGATTAAAAATTGCTCCACAGCTGCCAAAAGCCAAAAAACGGACTTTTCCATGTGTTACGTCATACTCCGTTGTTGGACTGACTGTCATCATATGAGATGCACAGAGCAGAGTGTTGGCTTCCTGTTCGGAGCACCAGTTTGAGTCTTTGCATGAACAACTGTGTGAAAGTTTGGCAAAACTTAGAAGCAACAGGCAGCTTAACTGTTAAACATGAATAATGACTTCTTGCTCTTCCTCCAGGGGAGGAACGGCATGTGACAGTAGCTTCACACGCCTGGTAAACATGCCCCTGCGGTGCTTTCACTTACATCTTGGCAGAGAGCATATTCAGCATAACTCCGGCATTCCCTGTTTTAACCAGGGATGGAATGGTGAGTTTTTTATTTTTTCAGAACAGTCATCCATTTTCTGAACCCGCTGAATTCCTTTCGGGGTCATGGGGTTGCTGAAGCCATCCCAGGACTTGTTGGGCAAAGGTTTGGGTGCATCCTGAAAAATTCAAGAGGACTTGGCTGCAGACATAAAGATGGTGCCGAGGTATCAACTGGAAGTGTGCATACCCCAACCCATTTTGGTCAAAAAAATACTATTTTTTTTGCCAAAAACCAATTTAACTGAAGATCCTCACAAAATAAGACTTTGTGGCTCCTACTAAGTTAGGATCAGTAGAAAACAAGCCTAAATGCCTCTTTTAGTTAGGGGTGTAAGATAAAATTGATTTGGCGATTTATCGCGATATTCCATTTGGCGATACTTGTATCGATTTAAAATGTTGACATGACAATATTTATTTAATTATTTATGAGTGTACCTCTCCGTCTGTCTTTTTTTTCTTTTCCACCTTAACCTCCGACCACTAGTTGGCAGCAGAGCACACTGAGCCTCTTATCGCTGTGCTTAATGCTGTGATCATTAAATAAAATTAATTTTACTATTTTATTGCAATAAAAGACATTAAAATTAAGGTAGGTTTAATTCAAGTCATACTCTTAAAAAAAACTGTTCTGATACAGTCCTGGGATATATCGCGATACATATCGTTTTGTGAGACACTTATTGGGATTTGTATCGTATCGCCAGACTCTTCTTATGAACTCTTTTGTTTTAACACCTTAAACAAAGATTCAACATGCACTTTACTAACTCTCTAATGACAGACTCACATACTGTATTAAGATGTTTTAAGAGACCTAATATTAAGAGCAGTTTTAAACAGTTTTAAAGATAAACTAAGTACTTATGGAGTTATTTAACAGCAATTGTTCAATATAAAATTCAGTGATGTGTTTTTACGAGGCTCCAAATACACTGGAACACACCTATTGAGCACGTCCAGCTAAACTGTTAGGAGTAATGTTTGTATGAAAGCATCCAAAAGCCTCTCAGCCTTTACAGTCATGGTTTTAAGCCAAACATTTGAGAGAAGAGAAGCTGGGAAGGAGCAAATGAGCTCCACCAAAGCTGTCCATTTAGTTCAGTCCAACGTTTTCTCCCAGCACTGATGTTGAAAAGGTTTGATTGAGTTTTTTTGAGAATTTGCCTTGAGGAAATAAGTTTTGCAATGAGACTTTGGGTCATTCTATTGGCTTAACAAGACATGTGACACCAAAGCTTCATGGAAAATGACTCATATCCTCGAGGAAGTTACGGTAGAGCATTTATGACATCCTGCAGGATTTGTGGCTTTTGTTTTTGCTGCTTTCTTTGGTTTAAGTTTTCTGAAACTTGATGTTTTTAAATCGACTGTTAATCCGATTCTGGAAGTGACTCTCCTCTGAAGGAGGAGGGCCAGTGCGAGTATAAGATCATCCAAAACTTTAAGACTTTTGCAATGCTCTTTTGTGTAGCTTTTTGTGATCAGCCTAATACCAGTTAACACAGCTGCTAAAAACAGGCCACAGCTGGAATAAGTACAGATGTTGACACAGAGAGTGAATCACTGCTGGCATAGAGACTCACTAAAAGGTTCGTGAATGCAGCATTTGGTCTTCCACACCCACAAGCCGGAGCGCAGGGTGAAGCAAATGTGAAAGAACAATCTGAAATCGTTGCAGATGCTAGCAAGGAAAGTAGACTGAGAGTCTGCTGATCAATCAAATCCATCCTCAGCTTGAATGTGAGCGACGCTGAGTCAGCACAAACTGTTTGCTGTGTCTGTTTTTGCCACAATTGTCCAGATGCATCACATCCAATGCAAATAACCCCCCACCCCCCAGACCCTCAGTCCTGCTGTCATTTCATCAAAAGGACTGCTAATGGAAGATCACAAACAGGTTTGGATCGGTCCAAACAATGCTGTGAGTCAGACGAGCACCTTATGTGCTCAGTCTGTCTGATCCAGGATGAGTCACAAAGTTTCCACCCATCCTTCAGAGAGCAAACACAATGAAGAACATGGCAGTCTGTCAAACACTGATAGACCACAGATAACAGGAATCCCTGTGAATCTGTCCTCTTTAAACTCTGATCTGGAGCTCTAGAACCGTGAGAACAAAACGCTCAATCCTTCAGTCTGCATCAGATCTGTGTTTGAGAGACTCGTTTTTCAGTCGTAGAAAACTTCTGTGTCATTATAATGACAAAGGATTCTGCGTGTTGATGACTGAAAGATTGCACCACAGCAGTTTGAGCGTTTCTGATGGGAATTTGGAGATGTGATGCCCACTTACACTTTTTAATCTTGTTTACTTGTATTACTTAGCAGCTGGATGGGATTTTGAAATATGTGAACTTTCTTAAGCCAAGTTCCAGAATAAGGTATCTTGGTTCAGCCTGACAGACCTGCACTTGTTCTTTTCACACCCCTGCTGATGTCTGCGTTCTCCAAGTTTGAACTGGAACTAGTTAATTTTTTATTGATGCTTTTGAAAGAGCTGCAACCACAATCTCGAACATTTCTGGCTTTGCCTTTTTAAAGCTTTTTGAACACCATCCACAGTCTAAGCAAAGATGCCCAGACTTCCCTCTCTCCAGCTCTCCTGGGGGGGCCCTGTGGTGTTCCCACATCAGCCAAGAGACGTAGTCTCTCCAGAGTGTCCTGTATCTTCCCCATGGCCTCCGCCCAGTGGGACATGCCTGGAACATCTCTTCAGGGAGGCGTCCAGGAGGCATCCGGACCAGATGCCTGAGCCACCTCAACTGGCTCCTCTTGATATGGAGGAGAGGCGGCTCTACTCCGAGCTCTCTCCAGGTGACTCTTACTCTATCTCTAAGGGAGTGCCCAGCCACCCTCTGGAGGAAGTAGTCAGGATCTTGTTCTTTCAGTCATGACCCAGAGCCTATGATCATAGGCGAGTACTGGAACAAAATCAAACGGTAAACTGAGAACTTTGCTTTCTGGCTCAGCTCTCTTTTCACCACAATGGACCAGTGCAGTGACCACAAAATGGCGAACGCCGCTCCAGTCTCCTTGTCACTCTCACGCTTTAATCTTCCCTCCTTCATGAACAAGACCTGAAAGATACTTAAACCTGAAGCAGGTGCACTCCACCCACTGAGAGAAGGCAAAATACCTTTTTTTAAACAACACTTGCATATATGCTGTATAATGTACATTTTCCTGGAACCATGTCCATCCATCAACTCATCTTAACACCCACTTTGTCCCTTTCAGGGTAATGGGATATCTTAGCTATTGTTGGTTTAAGGACAGGTGGCCAGTCTGTTGGGACACTCACATTCACACATAGACAATCTGGAGCAAAAATTTAACCTATAAAACATGTTTTTGGATTATGGGAGGAAGCCGGAGTGTCAGGAGAAAACCCACACATGCAGACTCCACACAGAAAGGTGCAACTAGGATTTGAACCAGGACCTTCTCACTGTGAGGTGAGAGTGCAAACCACTACTCCACTGTGCAGCCTTTAGTCAAGTCTTCTTCTGTTGCTATCTCAGTACTGCAGAATGCACTCTTTTCATGTGGCTGTACTAACTCCCAGCTAAAGGACAACTATTCAAAACTGTTTAAAACTTAAAATTACTCAAGTAGTGGCATTTAAATAAAATTGTGTAAAAACCTTTAGCTCAAATCCAGACCATGCAAAGTTTTCTTTAAAGTTCTTGACTGACGATTCTTTTTTTTTTCAAAGGATAAACTCTTCCAGCCCTGCAGAGCTGCTCCACCAACAGAGTTTTTTTTTACAGAGCAGTCCCAACTCTCTGCAACAACTCAACTGTGCACTTTTGATGATGAAATTACTTTTATCCAGACTAAATCAATTAAGCTCTGCTGGGAGTTTGATGTGTTTGTGTGTTCCTGTAGGAGGACTGGGGGTCGTTTCTGGGATGTTTCCAAGCTTTTGAGGCGTTTGCTCTGTTTCTTCTCCTGGAGCAGCCAAAACCTTTGATCTGTTTACTTTAAGGTGTTTCCTTTTAAATGTTGGCTTTGTGTTAAAGGTGTCCTGGAAATATTTTGTACGATTGTCAAGCTTTGCAAAGAAGAAACTGCAGTGAGGACGACAGCCTGAGGTAAAAACAGCACAAAAAAGGGAGTATTCCATTGGGAGAACTATGATTCAGAGCTCACTGCATAAATACGGGCTAAATGCTGTTGGGAATACATAATCTGTGCACTTTTAAACTGTTGCTATTTTTTAGTTAATTAGGAGCTGGGACTTTTTGCAGAGTTTTCAGATAAGTTGAGGGGATTTCAGTTTGATCTGTGGTCTATTTCTGCAAACAGAATTGTTGCATATTCTAAAGTGTGGTTGAAAAAACTTTTGTGGGAGGAATCAAGAAGAAAAAATATCCATCTCTACTGATAACGGTAACATTTTGGAACAGCATTCTGTACTTCTTTGTGTTCTTGTTTTGAATTCAGTATTGTATCGCACCAACAGTGGAAGAAATTCGTTAGAAACAAGCTGTTTCTTTCCTACAGCTGTATTATGGTAGAATGATAATCAAAAAAGAAAATCTTATGTGTGGTTCTTCAGCGACATCATAGCTTTAGACCATAGGAGTTCTTCAAATTTCTCTAACAAACAATTTGCTACTGGTTATTTGGGTAAAAGACAAGAAAATGTGACATTCCTCTCAAGATGTGTGGATGCAAAAAGAGTCGACCACACACTTTCATGGTCACCCTGTACTGTACCTAAGTTATTTTTCTTCTTTAATGTACATGTGTCAAGCTCCAGGCCTCATTTCACATCTTTCCAACTTACATCTAGCTGGATCTTCTATTTGTAGGTAGGGCTGGGTTTCTGTTAAACCTGGAGGATGCAGATCCTCGAGGCCTAGAGACTGACACTGCTGCTCAGTACGACCCAGGGGTCTGCAACCCTTCCTCCAGAACCACGTCTGGCTCTTCTACCACTCCATTGTGGCTCTCTGGTTAGAGAAAAATACAGATCTGTTCATTTAAAAAAGTAATTGTAAAGTAAAGTAAGAAAAAAAAGTAAAATAACTTATCACTCTGCGAGCCTCTAAAGCACAGTATCCATAGTGGTTTGATAATCGAGAACTAAACATTTTGAGCAATTCCAATCTTTTAAATGTGCCTCGTGGTTCAAAAAATTCAGTTAATTAGCCTTTTTTAATTTTTTTTATTTTTTCATTGCCAACATTACACTACTTACAACTAGATTTGTTCCATCGAGATGATGTGACACAGGAAGTCTTTTATTTTGAAAGGAAGTCTTGTGACCCTCTGTTAAAATGTATAAACTGTTACATCTCTGGGGGGAAAAAAATCTATTTTCTCCTAAAGTTTGTTTTATTTATGTTGAAAAACATGTTTACTTATATTTCTCATAAAAATAACAATGATACAATGTATTGTCTTGTTTTTCTAAAGGATATCTGGGTAGTGGTCAGTGAGAAATTAACCACAAAGGGTCTCTTTAGGGGTTAAAGATTGCAGATCCCTAGTATAATCCATCCATCCGCCCATTTTCTAAACCTGCATGATCCCCATCAGAGTCATAGGTTGCTGGAGCCTATCCCGTCTACGGTTGGGCGAAGGCGGAGTACACCCTGGACACTTGCAGAGCTTTTCCAATCTCTTTCACAATCAATGTTATTTTCTTGCAAACGGCTGCAAGCTCCTATATCCTTAAAACAGTTCTGATTGTTCTGATTACATTGGCTGCTGGTCTGTTTTTACAAAAGACATGACACCCCCAAACAACCATCTTCACACAGACAAGATTGCCGGCTCAGAAAGTGAAAAAAAACGTTTCATCTTGTAACGAATTTTTTTGGTGTAAATACTGAATCCTCCTCATATATTTAGTTTACTCAAACAAAGCTAAAACATGCACAAATGTGTTTTACTTTTGATTTACCCTTCTGGAAAAAGCTTCAACAACATCGACTAAATTGTTTCATTTACAGAAAAACATGCGACTCCAATTCTGTCCAAACTCACTGGTCTGTAGCCATCATTTGACCTCCCTCTATAGTCCACACAGAACCAACGTTTCTATGGCAACCTCCTAATCAGAACACAATCAGTGGCCAGCAGGAAGTGCGGTAAATTTGGAGCTGATGAGAACTTCCGTGCGGGAGAGTGTGGGATCACAGCAGGAGGGAGACCTTTGAGCTGCTCTGACAAAGGGGTTTTCCATGTTTTCATGTGGAACACTGGTTCTGTGTGACTCTGTGGGATCATGCAGGATCACTCCATCTTAATGGATCTGTATTTAAGGCAGTTTTACTCATCAGAGGTTTTTTTGTCACTGACAGTGTTCAAATGAGAATCTTTGTTGTGTTTTGTTATATCTAAATCAACTATCCTGTTGAGTTGTAATTCTTAACACTTGCAGCTTGACTTACTGTAGTTTTCTTACTTGAATAAAAGAACAAAGTTTTTTTTTCTCATGGGGAAACAAATATGGAAATGCTGCTTTACCTCCAGTGTTCCTCGCCTCAAATGTTTTCCTGAAAGTTGACTGATCGCACGTCAGCACTCTGTCAAGTCAGACTGGAAGTTTTGTGATATTCAGTGGGTGCTGCTCGGACCAGGAACTGCCCCGGGAAATGGCCTGAGTCCAGTTTGGCTTTGTTTCAGGATTCTGAATTTTGCTCTGATTTGTGGCAGTCTGGGATCAGAGTTTGAATCTCCATGGATCAGATTTTAACATCTACACTAAACTTTTTTGATAGAGTTGTGAAACAAGTCATCTGCTCTCCCTCAAAACCCATTGTGTTGGAAATGTTCTTGTTGTGAGATTTCTCTGAGAAGGCAAATTTCAAAACCAAATCAAATTAATGACTATTTGTATAGAATTTTCACACAGAATGACGTCAAAGTGCTGACTATAGGATTTGTTTGACACTTGAAGTGGAACATTGCTGTAGGACCAAAAGTCCTACGGTATACATTCAGTGTAATATACAAAAAATGTTCAAGCAGGAAAAACATTTGTCACTTCTTTCATAATTACAAAATCAAAATGCAAATATTTTAAAAACTGTGCTTGATGAATTATTTGTGCGTTTTACCAAGGATAGAGTTTAATATTTTCATTTTATCATGCATAACATAAGGTATTTTTTGTACATAAGATTTCCCATACATAAGATATATATGTTTAGTATATTTTATATTCTCCGTTTGCTTTCAAAAGTATTTTTTTTTATTCCTTTCAGATTTGACAAACTCAATCAACACTATTCTAATGTGTTTTCTGATGAAAGAAATGAACAGTTTTGACACAAACACTCATCAACTCATCGAGACTAAAGTTTTTTCTAAAACTGGTTAAGCAAATCTGTTCATCACACACATTTGAACTAAAGTTTCACATGAAACCGAGTCTGATTTTATTCAAAATGTTGTTAAACCTCTTCATCAAATATTTTTTATTCTAATTAATCTCTGTCTTACTATTTATACAGTCTTAAAGACTTCATTGCTCCCAGGATGCAGCGTTCAATCATTTAACCAAAGTGATCAACAATTGAGGGACCATCAATAAACCCCATGTCTGTTTTTAACCCCAGAGCACTATCCCCAGGGGATTTGAACTCAAAAGTATTGACCTGATGTTCAATATGCTGCATTTTTCTGAGTGTCATGGGTCTCTGGGTAAGGTCTCACATGTCCCAGGAATGGGTGGACCAAAGACCAAGTCTCAAGCACATTTCTAGGATCTTTCTATGCTTTTATTTTGCATTTTGTTACATAAGCCACAGTTGTAAATAGAAGAAAACTACTCTAATTCATCATGTGTTGTCATGTTTTGATCTATTTTTCATGAGTAGTTTTTATTGGGTATATTATATCAAGTAAAAGCTACACGGCAAAAGTGATGGTGTAACTTTTTATAGCAAAGGTGTTCTAGAAACAGAAAAGAAAAAAATATTTTCTCATTTTTTATTCCAATTCTGATTCTGTTCTTTGCATTTGTTGACTTATGTCTGCTGAGGCGCAGAGAAGAGGAAATCCCTCAGCTTTTAGTCTTGGTGTGGGTTTCAGCAGAAGACGTGTTGCTCTCCAGCCTCGGTCTCGACAAACGGTTTTTCTGTGATTAATCGGTGGAAAAGTCCTCAAAGTTCAAACTGTCATCAATTGTATTGTGAGTGAGTCTGACAGGATGCAGCGGATAGTTGGCCCCACCTGTTGGTTTTGGCGTGTTATCAACAGTAAATCCATTTCTTGTTCTCTTCTTATTCGCTTTGCTCCCAGCTGTTCATGTACGTACAGACCCTGATGCTGAATCTGTTTAGGGTTAACCGGATTTTACTCACACCACCTACATCTCTAAAGCCCCCCCCCCTTCTATTTTTTTTTTTAAAACAAACAGTCCCAGGACAGAATACGTTCCACATGGTGTTGTCGTACTTTCCGTTGCTTTATAATATCAGTACACACTTCGTCATGACAGCACACAGTGCAGGTGCAGAGAGATTTCAGAACATAAACTGTGCCTGATTAACTGGTGATGACATGGGGAGGGAGCTGGTGCTCCATGTGTGAGTACTTTACCGCTCTTACAGTATTTTACTTTACAAACTCGGATCAAAGAAATATGACGTAAAATCTGCTATTACCTTTGCAATCACTCATTTGCTTTGATATTTTGTGGTGTCACAGCTAAAAAATCTTGATACAATCGGCAATAAAAGCCAAAACTAAATGGGGGAATTATGTTGGATCATTGATGGACCCATGCTGATTAAAATTGTGTTTTGGAGTTTTTAACTTGTTTTTGTGGCATTTTTAGATGGAAGACGTGTGATAAGAATATAAAACTTTGAGTTCTCTTTTTATAAATATTCAATTTTTTGAGAATCAGGAGCAGATGAAAAAACACTGTTGGAAAAACAGTTTGTTTTTTTATGTATCCTAGAGTATTTAGGCTGGCCACAAACTCCCTGCTCCATTCTGATGCATCCACTTGCAGACAAATAGACCCATGTACATCTTTATTATTCTCATCTGAGCTGGAATCTGGATCAAAACTGTATTTTGGTTAGCTCCAATATCGCTCACCATCTGTGTTGCACCAGTAAAGTTAGGTTGAGGTTGTGAGGAGCTGTAAGCTAGCAGGAGAGGACTTAAACAGAGAAATCTCAGCAATGGGAAGGGGAAGGCAGGATGGAGTTACCAACAGTAACACCCACAACTCAGAGGTGAATTACTAATGAACTCCTGCCGCTCTGCAGAAACTATGTCCTTGAAAACAACACCTTTTTAAAATTTATTTTTGCTAAAAAGTGCATCATTATGATTAAAAGACTATTTGGAACACTTTTGCAATAGATCAAGACAATAATAATAATAATAATAATAATAATAATAATAATAATAATAATAATAATAATGCATTTTATTTGAAAGTGCCTCTCAAAACACTCAAGGACACTGTACAAAGTAAAAAAACATTGCTTTAAGAACATAAGAAAAACACAATAAATACATTGACTTCAGATTACAGATGAAGGAAAGTTATGGATTTGGGAATGCAGATTTAAACAGATAGGTTTTGATTCTGGATTTAAAAACTGAAAAGGAGCCAATGTTCCAATGATCGGGAGGCACAGAGTTCCAGATTTGAGGAGCTGAGCGGCTGAAGGCTCGTCTCCCCATGGTGACCAGACAGGCTGGAAGGACGGAAAGCTGAAGGGAAGAGGAAGACCAGAGAGAGCCAGAGGTGGTCTTAGGAGATTAGACAGATGGGAGGGAGCCATGTTATGCTAATTTTATGTGCGCTTACTTAAGTTTACTCTGAATTTTTATAACTGATAACAAAATCAAATGTTAGACACTGGAGGTGTAGGACCCAAAATGCAGGAGACATTTAAGAAATGATAAGTGTGCAGTATCTTCTACCTTCCTTGATGACCCAAAGTGCTTCATATACGGTACTCTGCTGCCAAACACTGGCACCAACCTATAACCAGGGGTCAGTGTCTTGCTTAAGGATACTTTGATACATGGGTGGGTAGAGCGGGAATCAAACCTGCCATCTTACGATCATATAGGTCGAGCCTGGGAGCAACAAAAAAAAGGTGACAAAGCAGAGCAGGTGATCTGACGAGGTAAAGCTGAAAACCAGAAACTTAAATACACTGGACAGAAATGAAAACACCATCACCATCATTTTTTTTCAAATGTCACATAAAAATGCTCACTGTTTGCCTAGCAGCCTATTAAACAAACATGCAAATGCAATTGCCTTCAGCTTAGTTGTGTGTTAATCTGTACAGCCAGACAGACAACAAACGTTAGTTTAAACAAGTTCACTAAAGAAAACAGTGAAGCTGCATCTCAGCAAACAAACGTTTATCCTTGATCCTTCAACTCAGACAGCTCAAACCGTCTGCAGAGCTTTAAAGTAATTCACCCTTTGATTAACCGGAATGCGCCGATTGAAGCTCAGTGTCTGAACAGGTGAGACGGCGTGAAGCAACATTCAGTTTGAAAAATACTTTTGAAGAGATGTTGCACTTGAAAAAAAAAAAAAAAGAGTGGAACAGAGACCACAATGCAGACAGTTTGGCACATCTACCCTGCCTTCCACCAAGATCCCTGAAGCAGCTGTCCTCAGTCTTTGTGGCTCAAAGCTGGGTTCATAAACTCATTAATTCTATGGTTTTATACCTGTTACAAACAAAAATTAAGAAACACAAAATCTTATACTATTAAAATGGATCGCATAAAAGAAAAACAAGATGATCTCTTGGTGATTCTAGAGGCTTAAAGGATAGACAGCCGTCAGCTAATCGAACGTCCTTGAAGTTTATTGGCTCTTTGTTTCCGGAACATCCAGACGGTTCGCATCTCGGTGCCAAAGAGGAAAGACATCTACAGTAACTATGGAGAAGCAGTTGTTGCTGCCTGTAAATCTAGTGAAGGAAACAGTGTTACTCAAAAAACAATCTGGATTCCATCAGTAGAATGTAAGAAAAATTATCCACAAGTGGAAAACAGTCAAAGCAGTTGTCTGTCATCTTAGGATTTGAGGATCCGGCCGCTTCGCTCCATGGAGATCTCAAAGAAGTAAAAAACAACATAAACTGTAAAGGGTTTTATGTCAAACTCCAATGAATTTAAGGAGTTAATGAAATGATTAGTGACCTCTAGAGACGCCACATTTTCAAGAAAAAAAAAGGCTTTTAAATGAGGAAATGTGGAAATTTGCTTCAGAACAAACTCATCATACCTAAAGTTAAGCATGGAGATGGAATAGTTATGATGTGAGGTTGTTTTTAACAGCAGAAACAATAAATTCCCTCCATAAACCAACCTGAGGATGGTACAGACTAAATAGGAATCATTGGAAAGACTGCAATAAATGAATAAGTCTGAGAAAAATAAAACTTTTATGATTTTTTTTCCCCCATAAATAGCCTTTCTCCAAAAGTGCTGATGTAGCAACACCTGGAAGTCTAATGGTGCTTCAGTGTGAATCTTTAGGATGTACATTATGTTTAACAGAGGAAAAGGAAAGGAGGAGGCTGCAGAAAACTGCAAAGCACGTGTTTGTCAGGAAACAACATTTTTCAACGTGCTGACGGCCTCTATGTGCTTTAAAGACATTAAAAGCTGATGCTGATCTTCTGAGGATGTATTGACCCACATGGTTTTTATGGGACACATGCTGTTGAGGGGTGGTGGGACCGGGTGGGGTTTTGTCAGTCTATTGTGTTTCAGATGAGCTAAAAAAATCAGTTTAAATCAACAACAAATGCTGCCTCAGAAGATGAGTGCATCTCCTCCATCAGTTGAGTTAATTTAAGGGATTTATGACTCGGATAAGCGAGAAATGCCTGAGAGTGGATTTTCATTTTAACTTTGGCTTTCAAATCAAACACAAACAGATACTAATGATGATGATTTGATGCAGGCAGAACATTATGACTTTATCTGCTTTTTCATGTGTGAATGTGTTCTTAGGAGTGTAAAAAACACACAAATGTTCACTGCAGGATGTCTCACACAATAAAGTGAAGTCATTTCAAACACCATTGCAATTAAGTTGTTTAGGTCTTAAACTAAAAGATTTAATCAAAAATTGCTAGTTTCTGTTCAAAACTTGCTATGACTTCAAATGTAAAAACTCAAAAACTTCATCTTAGCTTTTTAAAGGAAATTTATTTTATACCAGAGTATAAGTTGCAGTTTTAGAGACTTATACTCAGGAGTGCATTATCTGTGTGTGTTTTAAGACATAAATGGGCTCATATATTTGTTATTTTCCCAGTAAACACGAAAGAGAATCAGATTGTTTTCCTCTTAAACTTTGATATTTTTCTTATACACATTAAAAG
>NC_050514.1:11762139-11763654 GCF_002922805.2 Oryzias melastigma
CAGATTGTTTTCCTCTTAAACTTTGATATTTTTCTTATACACATTCTTATACACTTATACAAAAGATTAGTATTCTTGTTTTTATTTATGTATTTATTATTCTAGTCTCGCTGGGCTTTGCGGATTTGTTCTGAAACATCAGACTTTTCTGCAAAAATTGTAACTTTTATATGGTTTTCTTCTTCTTGATTAGACATTTTTTGCTCTTGTGACTTATACTCCGGTGTGACTTATACTCCAGAAAGAAAATACAGTAATTTTTTTTGATGTTGTTGTTTGCTGTCAGACTCATGAGGACAAACTGAATCACTTGAAGAGACGTGCTCACATGAACTTGAACTCACACTCTACTGGATTTTCTGAATGAACATAGATGTCCCTCATGTCAGCATGCATTTATCTGGTTGTTGTGTTCAGTGCAAAAGTGATGCCCTAGCATGTTAAAACATGGGGTGAAATATGACAACAAAACATCTGACTTTTATCTGGAGCAAGGAAACCCCTCTGGGTCTGATTTAGAAAAAAAACCTTGACTGGATTTGTTCAGACTTTTGTAATCATGAGAGTTTCTTCCAAAGAAGCTGTCATGCAGAAAAAACAAATCTGTTGTGCATACGTTAAAACTTTTTTTGTTGTTGTTTTTACTTAAGACTAAAGAGAAAGGTCAGAAGGGATGCAATCACAAAGCTGAGGGTTCTTCTGTTGCAATGAGGACCAATCATCATGGTCAAGTATACAACATCAGAAAGTTGGAGAGGTGAGAAAAGATCCGTTCACCTCTGAATTTGTAGGTTTTAATGTCATCAATACATAAGAGGGATGTGGCCAGAGAAAACCCAGCCTCTCACAACCCCAACATAACACTACCACTGCAATAAAAATGGCGAGCAATCTATAGATCTATTTGTATGCAAGTAGATGTATCAGAATGGAGCAGAGCAGGGAGCTGTACATAACAACTACAAGCGTTTTCAAATGTTCCTTTATTTCAGCCGAGTCCCGGTGCTTGTCAGGAGTTGGCGTAAGACTCAAGAGGCAAGAGACCAGGCTAGATGTCAGGAACTTTAAACTTTAATAAATAACCTTTAACAAAGTGACACAGCAGAAAATAGACACCAAAACGTACTGAGGATCAGGACAACTGTGGATAATTAACCTGAACCTGGTGTGACTGTGAACGGAGGGAAAACACGAAATTCAAAAACAGAACATGACAAAAACCAAGAAAACACAACAGAAAAGACACAAAAGGACACAATACGTCTATAAATGAGAAGACAGATACGGATTAAATAAGTTTTTACTTGAAATGTTCAGCACTGTGAGAGCCAAAAGCTACAACAAAATCTATGAGTGAAATGTAATATTTTTATCATCTACACACCATTTTTTAAATGTCACTTGAGATTATTGTGACTGAACTAACTGAAAAGTAATTAAAGCAGAGAAACAAAACAATCCAGAATGGAGCTGATAAGAGTCTGATGTTTATTTCTCAATATTTGACAGGAATTC
>NC_050514.1:11764504-11779194 GCF_002922805.2 Oryzias melastigma
GTTGTTTTTACTTAAGACTAAAGAGAAAGGTCAGAAGGGATGCAATCACAAAGCTGAGGGTTCCTCTGTTGCAATGAGGAGCAATCATCCTGGTCAAGTATACAACATCAGAACGTCGGAGAGGTGAGAAAAGATCTGTTCCCCTCTGAATTTGTAGGTTTTAATGTCATCAATAAATAAGAAGGATGTGGCCAGAGAAAATCCAGCCTCTCACAACCCCAACATAACACTACCACTGCAATAAAAATGGCGAGCAATCTATGGATCTATTTGTATGCAAGTAGATGTATCAGAATGGAGCAGAGCAGGGAGCTGTACATAACAACTACAAGCGTTTTCAAATGTTCCTTTTTCTCATCTGCCCCTGGTTGACAAGAATTTGAATAAAGATATATTTAGAAATGCAATTTTATCAGAAAAATGCTCAGAGAACATGTTAAAAACACACAAAAAAATCACATTTCATGGGAGTGGGTCATTAGTCTAAGTAAAAGTTTTAGTTTTCACTCATTGCTGTCTCATTCTGGTGAGACCTGCATGGCTTTAATGTGAAAAACTATAACTTGATCAAATTTAAGGGATGAAAAAACAGTTTATTTCAGCCGAGTCCCGGTGCTTGTCAGGAGTTGGCGTAAGACTCAAGAGGCAAGAGACCAGGCTAGATATCAGGAACTTTAAACTTTAATAAATAACCTTTAACAAAGTGACACAGCAGAAACCAGACACCAAAACACACCGAGGATCAGGACAACTGTGGATAATTAACCTGAACCTGGTGTGACTGTGAACGGAGGAAAAACACAAAATTCAAAAACAGAACATGACAAAACCAAGAAAACACAACAGAAAAGACACAAAAGGACACAATACGTCTATAAATGAGAAGACAGATACGGATTAAATAAGTTTTTACTTGAAATGTTCAGCACTGTGAGAGCCGAAAGCGACAACAAAATCTACAAATGAAATGTAATATTTGTATCATCTCCACACCATTTTTTAAATGTAACTTGATATTATTATGGCTGAACTAGTTGAAAAGTAATTAAAGCAGAGAAACAAAACAATCCAGAATGGAGCTGATAAGAATTTGATGTTTATTTCTCAATATTTGACAGGAATTCAAGCTGCTATACCCACTGTTTCTCATTATGAAGCATAATAAAATTATGAGAATGATGTCTTTTACCAGACAACATGCATCTGTGATAGTATGAGGACACTGGTTACCAAGAGTCTATCACATCACTTGGGCCAATCAAGAAATGGCATTTTTTTTTATCCAGTTCACTTGGCTTGACATTTGTTTTTGTTCAAAGCATTAGTTCTGAAGCTTTTTCTAAGTCTTGTTTTGAATTTAGGGCCTCTGCTGTGCAGCTGTGAAACACTTGATATGCATGAAAGGAACGTCAGGATTGTAGTTCCAGCTCCCATGTTAATAGATCGGACTGGAAACTGGATGTTTATACTATGCATGTGTCCTCTGCGATTCACACGAAGCTGCAGTGGGACCACAACGGAGCCTTCAAATGTTATCTATTAACATGTGTGCAGAACGCATAAAGATCGTGGTTTTTAGTGAGTCAAAACAAGCTGATCAAGTCAGACGGTTACATTTCCGTCGTGTGAACAGTGCATTTATGGTCAAAGAATTCCATAAAGTAAAAAGCATAAACGGACAGTTGCTGCTTTGGTGAACGCAAAATTACTTCTATTATTCCCTTCACTGATCTGTCCACATCACTGCAGAGGCTTCATCACACCTCAGTCTGCACACAGAATCATCAGTGGGAACCATCAGCCTGTGTGAGACAGATTATTATTATGCACTTTTTTATCTCCTAATCCTCAAAATCCTGCATGAGCTCATGAAGGGAGTTTGTGTTTCCAAAGATCTGGGACTACAGCCAGAACTTCACCATCCTCCTGCTTATAATTTATCTTTGCTTAGTTCCTTCCTGGATGAGTCTATCTCTCCATCTAGTGGAAACACCTGATTTCATCCTTATCTTGCTTTATTTATTTATTTATTTTCTTCTGTTGTCAGATATGCTTCAAGTAGTTTTGGAGCAAAAATGCCTAACTAATTCACATTTATTTAATTCATGTCTTTTGTTTTTCTTTTAATCGACATATGTGGAAATATGAAGCATTTCAGGAGTTTAGCAGAACCTCATAAATCCTGGAAGCACTAACATTAGACAAACAGAGCAGCCATGATTAAAATCACACTTTGTCTTTTTGTTCTTCCCACACTGAGTTTTTATCTTTCCCATTACACACAAAAACAGTTTCCTGGACAGTGTAAGAGTCCACCAGATGAGCTATTATTTTTTACATAAATCAATTTGAAACCAGATTACAAACTTTTCCTGTCAGCATAAATCAGCACAAAGTATTAGTTTCTACCAAGCTGCTTCTTTGGATAAACTCCACTTATTCAATATTTCCCTTAATATTCTTTTTAATCGCAATAAGGAAAAAAACAGAATCCTGTTTTTTGGTAGATTAGAGAATCGAGGAATCCTACAAGTTAAAATAATCAGTGACATAATGACATTAACAACAGATGTCAATAAGAAGGTGTCTATTTGCACATAATTTTCCAAAGATATGCGCCCAGTGCTGAACTTTTAACTTGGTCACACAGAGGAAGGGTTAAGGTTGATTTAAACCACTAAATGGTTCCTGAGTGCAGCTGTGTCAGCAGCTCACCGCTCCTCCAGGGGGTGGATCAAATGTGGTGAACGCATTTCACACACCAAGGTGCTAGACAGCCAACGGAACTTTAACTTAAAGTTTAACTTTAAATACGTGCAGCCAACAACAAAATCCAGCCATGGACGCACTTCAAACATGTGCGGACAATGTGCAACTTGGCTCCACCTGTTATGGTTTCACGTAAAAACCTGCAAATAACATCAGCTATTCAATAAAGGACACTAAAAGTCAAGATAACTGAGAAGTCCAGCCTTTTTGAATCAACAAATATTCAGATAAAGCTGAATTACTACAATTACTGTACTAGTAAAATATCAAAATGTCGATTTTTTAAACTTGAGGTAAAATAATCATTAAATTAATAATTTAGATGTGTAATACAATGACTGTATTAGAGAACTGGACGGAATAAGTGTGATGTCACCCATTGCAAATGTCTAACTTCCAGTTCCAATGAAATGAAGCCAATTTGGTCCCCATTTTTTGTGCAGTGGACCCTGCCATTTTGAGCAGTGATTGGTCCAAGACGGATGTTTCTGTGGAGACAACTGTCAGGAGTGAGCTTGTTGGAAGTCCACACCCCTATCACTGCAGGTGGGTTCAGGAGAATCCGTCAAACGTTGTGAACGTTCGAGGCGGGGGCCATCAGGGGTCACATGCTTTTACTGAGACATCTGATTGGCCAGTTTGTACCTTGAATTACTTGCAATAAAAAAGCAATAATGTGAAAAGCAAACTAGATTGACAGGAACAATTTAAAAAAAGGTAGCAGAACCAGAATTATTACTCTGACAAATAGAATGACTGAGTAATAACTGTTTATTTTTTATAGAAGTCGATGGGATTTTGGCTTCTCGTCGCCAGTGGGTACTTCCTGTTTGGAACACGAGGAGGAGTCAGTTTTCCTAAACAGTCAGTAGTGTAATAACCAAAAAAAAAAAGAACTCAGATTTAATAAAAGGATTGCAGTAGCAGAGAACTGACATACTTTTGATGGTGCACATTAAAAATGTAATGATAAAGTTGGTACGAAGGATGAATAATTTAATATTAGAACATTATCAGTCTGTCAACAGTAGGTCAGTTCATCCAAAGCCACACAGACACAAACAATAATGCACTTATACATTATAATCATGTCATGCAGAAATATGAAGTATCTGGTTCAAAGAATTGAAGCTAAGCAGACTATAGTGGTGAAATAACTAGCTTTAGATACAACTTGATAAAAACAAAAGAACAACAAACAAAAGGAAGAGGAATTAAAGCAAAAAATATAAATATTATGTAACGTATTTCATACAAGTGAAGCTCAGTATCGTGTTGACTGTTCAAACCATGAACTGTGTGCCGGCAGGGTAATGAGAGTCCTTCCAGATGTTGGTTTGTCCACAGTTGCTGGTCTTCCTCTTACACTGACAGCAGCGTCTGTACTCTGCCAGCTTATCTACGAGGAGCTGACCAGCACACCTGCCGTGGAGTCAGAAGGGAATGAACATGAACTATGGAAAATCTCTTTAAAATCTGTTGATAACAAAGAGGCTTTACATCTCAGTCTAAGACAAGCTAAGCCTTTTAAGAGACAATATAACAATTTTATGTTCACAAATGTCAAAAAGTTTATTTCTAGATAAGAAAGCAGGAAAAAATATGTGCACTTTGATAAAAATGTGAACATGCTTATCTAAGTACGTTCATGTTTTGAGACCTGCGATGACGCCTTTCCTCCTCTTCCCTCTCATGCTTGAGCTTCATATTACGCCTCCAGTCGTCCTCCAGTGACTTGCTGATGCTGTTCTTCTTTTCAAAGTGGTTTATGTGGTCCATTATCAGCCTGTTCAGAGACATGTTTTAGACTCAGATTCTATGAATATTTTATTGGTCGTTGATCTGATTTCGACTCACTCCTTTTTAGTGTGTCTGAGCATCCTTCTTTCTTTCTCCAGCTGCACCAGGCGCCTCTGCAGTTCTTCATTCTTCCTCAGAGTGGCAGCGCTCAAATTTGTTTCAAACAGCTGTGAATATATAAAACATCCCCAGATAAGAATTCTTCTGTTTTCTTTTTAACTGTTGGAGCAGCTAATTAGTGCATAAGAGTGACCTCGTGTGCTCGCTCCCGGTTCTCTGCATTAATCAACGGTGTCTCACAGCGGTTCCTGAATGTTGAGTTTTCCTGCAAGAAATCTGGTGTTTCCAAATACTTTGTTTTCTCCACCTACAAAACAGTCGAAAAGGACATTTCAGATGTAAAGCAAACCTCACGAGTTCTCAGAATAATATAAACTTATGTGGAAATGAACTTAATTTGAGATTTAAACAAAAATCCTATACTGACAGGACAAGTGATAGCTTTGTTCTCCTGTTTGTTTCTGACTATTGATTTTAAAAATACACTGAGATAACTCATGTGACTATTTGATTTATCTACAAATTATGACGAAAAAAGATTGTGGTTTGTTAAAGTTGTTGTAAAAAGTGAAACAAAGAACATTTCACTAACAGAAAAATATTTTATTTTTGGTCTTTGGAAAATAAATACTGGACTAAAACAGCTTAGTCACATATTTTTCTACTGTTTTGAAAAAAATATTTAAAATAGTGTTTAACTAGTAAAATAAGCTAATTTGGAAAATCAAAAATTTGATATTCCTTTTTTATTTTTCTAAGATTTAGTAAATGGAGGCTGCGGTGAAGTGCAAGTCATGCTGGGTAAACACTCGGGGTGTAACAGTTCATTTTAACAACAATTGGATTTTATATTTTTGGTTACTGATTTGGTTTTTGATTTTTATTCATTTTGAGCGATTCACTTTGATCCGATTTACTAATCTAAGATCGATCCAGAACATCTTTGTCCAAAACTTTTATATGACTGACTCAGACATATAAATACCTGGAACTGAACAGTACAGAACTTTTCTAGATTCCTTGTATTTCTTGCAAGATAATCAAGTGTAAACTAAATATGTGCACAAACAAACAAGTAAACAAGAATTAATGGCAAATCCGTTGACATCTTAGTTCCATGAAGTTCAGTTTACTGTCTTTTTAAACATAAAATATTACCAACGGAGCTTTATTAGAACATTCTGCCACACTGTAAAGTTCAAATGTTTTCACACATTGACTGTAATGATGGTTAATCATTTTTTGATGGCTTTTTTTGTGTGTCGTCTGTTGTTATGGACCTTGGTTGTTTTATGCCTCAATCCAATGGTTTTATCCAAGATCGAATCGTCTATCAATTTATTAATTTTTAAACAATTTTTTAACGATATTGTTCGATTCGATACGATTTATTAATTAAATTGATTCATCGATAAATCGCTACACCACTAGTAAACACTGTATCAGTAGTTTCAAATAATATTATTTGAGGAAAAGTCTATTTTTGACACAGACAGCATTAATAAATAACAGGATTGCAACTCTAGTATAAAACATTTGTTTCTTTTAGTTGTTAGTTTCTTTACTTAAAGACCTACAAAATTCACGAATATATATAAACATATATTTTTACTGTTTATTAAAAATCAAAAACAGAAGCATGTTAGTGCATCACTAACCTTTGTAGAATCCTTAGAGACTGCTTTGAATTGTTTCCATTTAGTAATTTTCCTCACAGGTCTTATATAAACAGGATTTTATTTGTTAATAAACAATAAAACATATGTGTTTCTTCTGTCTCGTTGCTATTTTTAGAGATGATTTATGGTGTCTTCATTTATTCGTGTTTGGGTCGTACCTGTTGAAACAGGTACTACATGATCATAGTGTTTTATCTGCTCGATCATAGTATTTTGTCTGCATTCAACCGGTTTGTCTTTAACTGTTGACTTGGAACCTGTGAATCAAAAATCTTCAGACTTGTTTACTCTTTTTTTCAACTTGGGTTGGGTTTGTTATTGAGCATTCCCAGCTGTTGCACTGAACTCTTACACAACCCAATCTGAAGAGTGCCAAAAGTAGAGGACCACCGTGAGAGGGCTCTCCCTGCCTGAACATCCAGAGCCTCCTTGTAAGTCTTGATTTTCTCCTGTTTCTGTTGGTGCTGCTGAGCGTTGTGGAGAGCTGTCCTACAAACAAGCACAGGCCTTGTAACAAGCCCAGTGTTACAATAGCTGCTCTGATCCAATGTTTTAGAACCCCCTAGATACTCACTCTTGGGTCAGCTGGACCTGGGCGAGACACTCAGCGAGGAAGATGTTCTGCCGGTCCAGAGCCTCCTGCTTCTGTCTCCTCTCTATCTGACTCTGAAGATCACTCCTGTAGTGATGCTGCTGAATCCACTTGGGTGGTGTGAGCCGCCGAGTCAGGAAGAGGAATGCTCTCTGAGCATGACCAAAAAGAGAAACAACAGGCCACCGGGTTTGCAGAAATTAAGGTCCTACTCCAATCATTTTGTTTCAAATCCTTCCCAGTGTTCTTTTCATTATGATTATACAATTGTTAACCAAAATCAAACCTGTGTCACTTTCTAGGACATAGTTTCTGCAGGAGTTTATCAGAGATTCCTCTCTGAGTTGTGAGCAGAACTGCTGCCGCAGAGTAAGCCTTTCCTGACTTCCCATCATCCCTTTGTTTACAGTATTTCTAGCTAGCTAATAGCTTCTTAAAACCTCAATCTAACATTATGGGTGCAACAAAACTGGCAAACAATATCGCAACGATCCAGTCGTGAAGTTTTAAGCCAGATGCCAGCTCGGACGAGGAAAACAAAGACATACATGGATCTATTTGTCTGCAAGTGGATGCATGTGATGGAGCAGAGCAGGGAGCTTCTAGCTTGACCTTGTAGTTTCTACGTCACAGCTATAGACTTTTTCCAATGACATTTTTTTGTTTGCTCCTGATTCACAACAATATGAATAAATGAATACTCAGAAATGCCATTTTAAGCAGAATTTTCTGTTTAAATGTCCCTCATTATCAGAAAAATGTAACAAGAACAAGTTAAACACTATTTTAATTGAAGTGGATCTTTAACACTTGCACGATTCTTACAATTTGAACTTCAACCCTCTTTATAACCCGATATCAAGTCTTCATTTTTAGCCCCCGGCAGCATTTTCCCTTCTGAACAGTACTATTGTGAATGAAATAAAGAAGCAGTCATCACTGCTAAACTACAAACCACTTCACTTCAGAAACTCTTCACTCTGACTATGTGTATAACCAGCATCGTATACGTCAACCAGCTGCATCAGCCGCAGGAAAATATACTGCTGACACAAAACAAATCCTCGATTCTTTCTGCTTCTGATGACACAGATGGAAAATGAAGCTGACAACATTACGTTCAGCAGAAGTCCGTCACAAAAAGAGGACGTGACCACTGAGCTTCCCTGAAACTTTCACAGAATTCTCTTCCTCTGAAAGGAAGCTTCCTCAGAGTGATGAGACTAAAGCCACATTTCAACCGCTGTTGCCAAGTTTACTGTGTGTGTTGTGGAATCAGAGTTCAAAATGAAAAGGTTACGGCTTTTTTGTGTAACTTTGCACTCACGGGGAGGACAGGAAGACTCGTCTTCTGCTTCTTCTCTGACGTTCTCAGGTTCAGGGCGGCTGTCTGCTTTGCACGCTCGCGTTGCTCAGCCAGCTTCGCCTGCAAACGAAACGCAAACAAAAACAATGTTGATAATAAACTCTACTTTGTTGAATATAAAGCGTCAACCAAAAATCTAAATAAAATAAATCAAAGCTATCTTCATCAATAATTAGTTTGTAATTAATCCATATTACAGAGTCGGTTTTTATTCAGTTTAAGAAAAATCTTGTACACAAAGAAAGACATTTTTGTTTTGTAATTGAAGATATTTCATGTACTCTCAAACTTTTGTGCTTACATTTATTTTGTTGTGTTATGTTTCTTTTAAATGATTCCACTTCAAAGTGGGACTAGCAGCAGACAAAAGTATGTTGTTTGCATACATTAAAAACTTAATCAAATTTATGAAATTTGATCCGACAGCTGTCAAAAATCATTAACACTTGGAGTCTGTTGGTCTTGTGGATCAACAATTTATGTATTTATCAATTGTATTTTGTTTTTGTAATTCATTTTATATTATTTACATAATAATAATAATTTAAAAAAGAAAAGTAAAAAAAATAAATAAATAAAAAATCTTCTTACCTCAGACTGAAAGCAGGGCTTGTGTCGCTTTCAATTAAAATTACCAACAATTTTGCTAGTTAATGAGGCAGAAATTAAAGAAAAAATATTTTTATGGTTGAGAATCTGCATTTTGGGATCACTTATTTCTGTTCACTGGACCGGAAGTAGTCAGACTGTATGATCATGTTCTAGCTTTACCGTAGTCCCTGACAGCCGACAGCGCGTCAGAAGAGTTTCATTTCAGGGCCCAAATAAATCAAAGGTCCAGGCGTTTTGTCCGATTGTGGACCGGTCCTCGAGACGAGACTGGTGTTGATACCCTAACCTTGACCTGGTACCACAGAGTTTCTGTGGTGGCCCCCACCTGTGTTTGCCCACATTGACTTAAGTGGACACAGTGGGTTGGTTAGGGTACCGGCGAGGAAGCAGACCTGGAAGGTGGGCAAACCGTGATTTAATGGGAACAGCCAGCACATTAAAACTTGATGAGTTGGTTACACCCAAAACATCAAGTTTTGACGCGAAGGGTCCTTTAACCGTGTGCCAATATGTGACAACTTGGGAATACGCCACATCACTTCACTGTTATGTAATAGAAGCAATAACTATCATGCATTCTGCATTTTTTCCATTTCCGACCCAACAAGCCAGCTGCCTAAGGCAGAATCTGGACTCACTGTGGAACATAGATCAAGTACATGTGCTGCAGATGAGTCAGTGAAGAACAGTCATGGCAGGACCCCTTTGCTGCAAAAGTACATTCACCTGTTCCATCCTACAAGTATGAATTAGCATAGAAATTGTATTTCCTCTCATTAAACATTATTTATGTTTTTTATAACCATTGGAATAAAGTTTAAAATAAATTTAAGAACACTAAAACTGTATACTGATAGAATATGGATTCATTGACATGGTTTGAATCAATAGATTTAAAAAAAACACAAATAAAGCAAATTTTTGGCTTATGCTGCCGAGTAAATGAAGCTTCAAGAAGCTTAAGGGATAACCAAACCATAAATCAACTTTTTTTTATCGGATATTTACATTTTAAATCCTTCCATCGCACAAAATCCATCAGATAGTTCACATGCTTCAGGGATCAGGGAACCCACCAGCCAATGGGCAGCTTGTCTGATGGGACACTCATGCTGGTTTAATCAGTTGAAAATAAAATAATTCTTGGACAATTATTACCTTTCAAAGTGAGGTTTTCATAATATTTTTAATTTTCTACAAATACTAAAGTTTTGTGGCGATTCTTGATTCCGTGAATAGACTCACCGCCTCCTGCACCATGTCCTGCTCCTCTTTCCTGTGTCGATGAAGCAGTAGGAGTTTTTCTTGCGCTCTCTCCTGCGCCTCCTGCTGCTCCCTCAGGTAAACAGGAGTATTTCTCTGGGCGCGCTGGATGCACAGGTGGCACAGCTCCTTACACACAGAGGAGTGAGCACTGACTGTCAGCTGGTGTGTTTTTTTACGCTCTTCTCTCATCAGTTTAGAAATATTCTTTATCAATATTTATCTCTCAATATCCCATAGATTAAACAGTCTACATGCTCCAAAAATGAAACTTAAACCACACACTCACCTGTCCAGCATGGGTGTGACTGGAAGGGTGCACCTTCAAAAGATGTTCCCCAATATTAAGAGGCTTCTGATGTATTGGGTCTGTTGGAATGTGTCTGAAAGTAGAACCAAATAGTTTATTGGAAAATGCACTATAAATGTATGTTATTCTGTGCCTTCAAATTCTCGTAGAATAGATTAGCAGCTGTTAGGACTCTGTGCTTAAAGACCCACTCTGATGAAAATTGTGTTTTAGGTGTTTCAAACAAGTTCTTGTGGCGTTGTTCTAATGGAGGACATTTACAGTTGCAAGAAAAAGTATGTGAATCCTTTGGGATTACTTGGGTTTCTGCATGAATTTGTCAAAAAATATCTTTTGAACTTCATCTAAATCACATCACACGATAAACATAGTTTGCCTAAACTAATACAACACAAAAAATGTGAATTTTTGTGTTTTTAATTTAACAAAACGTATAAAGTGCAGGATGGAAGAAATATGTGAACCCTTGGATTTAATAACTGGTTGATCCTCCTTTGGCAGCATGACTTCAACCGAGTTGAAGTTGTAGCTAGTACAAGCAGATGGATGATGGGAAATGGAGGCGGGCTTACTACGTTCAAACAGTTCTGCTTGGAGACAAATTTTTTGGCAATCTACTAGTTTCTCTGCAGAAACTGTGTTTTAGAAAAAAAACAGTTTTTCAAAAATATTTTGGCTTAAAACGACGTGCAGTAATCATGATGAAACTGGAAATGCTTTGAAAATAGATGGAAAGATGAATGGAGTGGGATTTTCATTATTCCTATAATGACCTTGAAAAGTATCTAGTTTATATCTGTGCATATTTTCAAAAGTAGATTTAAAAGAAGGAAATCTAAAAATTGACATTTAAAAAAAAATCCAACAAGTGAATTAGAATGTAACCCTCCCTACTGGAATTAGAGGTAACACCCTGTGGTAAAAAGAATCTGCGGTCAACACAGATTGCAGGTGTGTGCTTGTTTCAGCTCTGCAAGAAGTTTGCAACTCTGAGAGGTGTTGGAGGTGAAGACAAGAAAGAATCTCTCCATCTGCTGGCTGTGCATCATTGATGCAGCTGCATGACAGTGGGTGACCCTCGCTAAGCGATCAACTTCCACTGACTCATCAACCTGCACACAGCAGCTCAATGCTGTGCAAACTGAGCCGCCCTGTGCTGCGCTTTGTGTGTGCTCATCTGTCCACATGGTTTTGTCCCCCTGTGTGCTGGGTACTTGTTCATGGCCTCCATCAGGGGGTTAGGGTTCAGTTCCTCAGTCATGGTGACAGCTTTCAGCTTGGCAGGCTGCAGTGTCTGATGGGATTTGGACTCTTTCTGATGGGCAACCTCTGCAGAGACACACAAAACTCTGAGTGGGTAGACACAACTGACTCTCACTCTTCACTACACTGACAGTGTGACATTACGAGCATTTATTGGAGATCCAGAAAGCTGAAAAATATTGGGATAGTTAGGGAAGAACTGAAACCACACACTAAAAACCCAGAAAAGTGTCCATTTGTTTTCTGCAAATATTCAATAATCTTTACCAGAAGATTATAAAGGGTTTTGCGTGTTTGTGTAACGTGAGCACAAGCTTCTGTTGGGGCAACCAGTTAATCCTCACAGTTAACAACATTTAAAGTGTGCCTTCCCAGCCCCGAGGGTTCAGAACTAGCAGCCTGTTTTTAACCCTCTCTGTCCTACTTGATCAAGTTCTTTCTGTCATTTGGACTCTGGATTCAACCACTAATCAACAGTGAGTAATGGCCAAAACAAAAAGATGGATGGTAAATTAAAAAAAAAAAGTGGGTCAGACAGCTTCGCTTTATTGCAGAGTATCTCTAAAACCTGAAGGGTTATCTATTTAGTAAAAACATTTTTTACCTTTTGCATTCCTCCTCTGGTCTGTTTTTGCTGATAAGCTGCCTCTGTCTTTGCCAATAGCTTTGCCTTTGTGAGAAAGTGACACATTCAGCTGGAGGACAGAGTTTTTTAGCTGTGGCTTGTTAGGGATTGAAGAAACCTTGCTGTCTGCTCTCTAAAAAATACAAATGACAAGGTAAATACATGTGATTTGTTTAAAATAAAACACACAAACAGTGTCACTCACCAAGTTCAAGCCAGTCTGAAGCCTCACAGTTCTACTCGTAGCATTAAGAAAATCTCTGTTGAACTTCATCTGGACCTTTATGTGAACACAAGCAAACCAATAATGATGATGTGTTAAACAATCTGAGAAAAGAAGGCAACTTGAGCAGAAGAGACACCTTGTTATTATTAAAAGACAGAATTCCAACTCCTTTGAAGGGAAGAGACACGTGTTTCTGAGAGGCCAAAGCTCCGTAGAGCAGCTCCAGCGTTTCTCTAAAGCATCCCTCCACAACTTCACGGCTGAATGGAGAGTCCTGGGACACGGCTGCAAAGTTCAGCTGCACCACAGGCAGGTGTGTTGCTGCAAATGACACAAAGAAATTCAGTTCTTCTGATTTATAGCACATAAAAAGCATTAACAGATATGTTATTTTTCTTGTTAAAAAAAAGGTTTTTCATTTATTTATTATTTTTGTTTCATATGAAATACTTTTTAGATTTTATTAAATTCTATCAACACTAAATACTGTTATTCTAGAAGAGCAGTATAAACTATAGTTAAATCTTCTGTCATCGACACAAGTTTACAGACATGGCTTTAAAGGAATTGTTGAAATTAATTATGATCTTCAAGAGTTAAGTCAAAGTAAACATTAAAGTGATCCCACACATTTTTTTCAAATGAGAAATTTAGCTGAATTCTACTTTGCTGACTGATCAATTAATTGATTTATATTCCCATGGAAAAAAAAAACAATCCGATTGATCTGTCTGAGATAAGTGGCTGATTGAATTGAATCAACCTTTACCATTAAGGAATAAATTAAAAATTAAATAAATCACTTATCGATACCATTCAGATTGACGCACAGTAGGTTTTTTTTATAACTTAAAAACGGCCATCACAGTGGACAACATGTGAAGGCAGCAGAAAATCATCAATCCATCATTACAGTCTAATGTAACACTTTGAATTCATTCAAAGTCATGTGACCGACAGTGTGGTAAAATTGTCTAATAATATTTCATTTGTATTATTTTGATTAGGAAAAGCAACAACTTTATGAAACTAAAATATGAATGAATTTAACACAAATTCTTGTTAACTTGTTTGTTTGTACACATAATTAATTTACACTTGGTTATCTTGTAAGAAATACAAGGAATCTGGAAAACTTCACCAAAAACATTTGGTTAAAGATGTTCTGGATCAATTTTAGGTCAGTGAATCGGATCAAAATGATCCAAGATCAACTGTGGATTGGATCAACAACTACTAAGTGATATGAATCGAATCTTTGTTGAAATGAATCGTTACACCCCGGCTAAATAATTATCAACTCAGAGATGGAATTTGAGACTGAGTACAAAGCTAAAAATAAGCCTATTCAACCTTTGCAGAGACACAAAACAAGAACATTGTAGATATCTGATAAAAGGATAAAAACACATCACATGCAGATGTTTCTTCGCATTTATGCAATAAATGGTCTTAATGGTTGCATCAATTTTCCAGTATTAAAGTAGAGACTATAGTATCTGTTAGCTGTCCATGCTTGCATTATTCCTGCTGCACTCACCTGCAGCCAGTGGAGCATCCTGCTTTAAACCAAGACATCCAGCCAGTTTCCCAGCAACGATGAAGATGGGTTGTTGGTTTCTGATGAACTTGTGTCCAATGTCCAGGTTCTGCTGAGAGAACGTGAAGGTTCCTAGTCCCGGCAAGTGGACCCCCTATTACAGGAGAATCAATCAATCAATCAATCAATCATTACTATGGAATATTATTGGATGGATGGATGGATTTACTTTCTGTAAAGTCATCTGACGTTCAATGTAGAACGATATGGCGCCCCACACAAATTCAAAATCTGAAAAGAAAAAGCACTGTCGTAAATTATTTTCTTAAACATGCGGTCACACTCTTAATAAAAATAAACCTTTTTTGGAAAGTTGGGAGAGAAAACGCGATCCTCGTGTGTCCTCTTCCTTCAGCAGGCCGATTATATCCATCATCTCCAGCAGATAAAAGCCTATTAGAAGATGGACAGACAGTCTTGCTCTGCTCCGATGACTCCCTGAGGAACTTGTGGCGCGCGCTCGGAACCGCGCGGACAAATAGCGCGCACGTGACTGAGAAGCGCACTTGTAATGCTGTGACTATC
>NC_050514.1:11779312-11792988 GCF_002922805.2 Oryzias melastigma
ACGCGCTCTGGAGCGAAGGGCGAGCAGGTCGGAAGAAGCGGAATCAAAAGTAAAAGCAGTCTGGAGTTAGTCATGTCCATAAACGTTAGCCAGCCCGATTAGAAAGACGTTAAAGTGGTTCCTCCTGCTCTGGTTCTCACTGTTCTGCTCTGTGTGTGACAGCAAAGATGGTGAAGGTCCACCTGACTCCTCTGTTTCTTCTAACTATTCTCTCAGGTAAGAAACACTGGAATATAAAATAAAATTAAAAAGGTCAGTCCATATTATTAAGTTATTATTTCATAATGTTATTTTTTTCTTGGAGGAATTTGCCATTAAGTCATTTTTATTTAATTTTATTTTGAAATCAAGAAATAGAGATAAACTTTTCTTTGTTTACATCAAGCTTTCAGGGCAAGTTAATGTTATCAATAATATTGTAAAAATATTTTTACTATCTTTAAATGTTTCAGACATTAAAATTTTAGGTATTTAAAAAAGTATACTTTTAAGTTTGGGGTTTTTTTGTATCAGTTTTGTTTCAAATATATTAATTGTTTTATTCATGGAATCTGTCGTAAAAAGGAAAATATCTGTTTTTATAGCTCATGATTCACTATCAGTGTCTGCATGTGTTTATTCTTTTTCTGTACACAAATTCCTGTGAGACAATGATAGCTGAGTAATCTTAACTGTACTCTGCAAATAAAAAAATGTCTCTATAATTTTTTATTTTATTGTTTTACAGTTTTTATTTTTATACTCCCAACCAAATTATTTAATTAGCCAAATTTTAAGTATATGGAGCGGTTCCATGTTAGAAATAAAACATATATATAGATAATGTATCTGCAGAAAAATATATATTTTAAAACATACTGCAAATTTCGCAATCAGCAAGAAAAATGTGACCACACCGCCTGTAATCACAGGACAACCATGCACACAGAATAATAAAGGGGAAAAATAATTGTAATCATGCTGATCATGTTCCTCTAATTGTTTCACAATTCTTGAAAGACATTTGATGCTGCAGAAAAGTGAACAAATGTGAGGGGTTTACCGAAGAGAAAAGATTTTTTTAGTGGATCTCTTTTTTCTGCTCAAATTCTAATTAAATTATTATTTTTTATTCAAGGAGATCAATATTGCAAATTCTTTGTTAAAAAATCCTCACCATTAATAGATTTTTAAAAATATTTAAGAAAAAAAACACGTCTGTTTGCCATTAATATATTAGTACAAACTCATTTTGTTTGTATTTCACTTTAAGACTGTGACTCCGGTTTACAGGTGTGGAGTTGTTGAGGCCCAAAGTTTTATATGTGAGAGAGGGGGAGATGGTGGTGCTGCACTGTCACCTGGAAGCTGATGATTCTGGCCTGTTCTGGACCATCCCCAGTGGTCAGAGGATGAACCAGACCAGTGACACGTCAACATCAGCTGATCAAAGTCAGATGAGTGTTCTGATTCATGGACAGAGCCTCGTTGTTCTTCAAACTTCTATGAGCCATCACGGCAATTACTCGTGCTCTTTGGGGTAAGGTAATGCACCGGTAATGTTAGGTTTGAGTTGTGAGAGGCTGTAAGCTAGCTGGAGACTCATATTCTGATTTCTGATGAACTCCTGCAAGTTCATGCAAACTATGTCCTAGAAAACAGTACAGTTGTTTTTATTTTGGCTAGAAACTGCATAATCATAATGGCAAGATAACTGGAAACACTTTTAAATATACAGAATACATAATAATAAATATACAATATATTAGAATTTTTAAGTAAGTAAAGTTAAACTTTTTTTTTTCTTTGTTCCGTCTGTCTCTTCTCCAGGAACGCCAGCAGCCAAATCTGGTTCAGACTAACTGTGTACACTGCACAGTCCAGCGAGTATAAAGAGAAGAACCAGTATCCTGCGACTTGCTTCACACAGGAACCTTGCACGTTGTACTGCCCTGCTGCTAACATCCCATGCACAAACATATCTGGGATCAGCAGTAGGGGTATAACATGGAGTAAGGTAACCAAAAGCATCAAGAATTGAAATGAGATGTGAGGAATCTGGTTGAAACAAATCCTGCATGTTGCAGGAAGGAGAAACTTCACTCAGTCAGAGTCACTTCCCGAGTGTGCAGCAGAATGACAGCGGCGTGTACACCTGCAACAGGTCATACACGTATAAAGGTCAGACTTACTACAAGACCTTCGCAGTGGTGCTTAATGTCCAAACAAATGGTAAGAAAACCACATTTCTAGCTTATCATTATCCCTTTTTTACTGGGTCTTTTTGACGTAACCTCTTAAATCTGACAGAACAGCTGGGAGAGTCGATGATTCTTTCACCCAAACAAAACCAGGAGTTCCAGGTGGATCTCGGTGAGCTCTGTTCTGTATGAACTTTATTTTGAAATTCAGTGAAAATTGATTTTCTTGTAAATCATTCTCTAGGTTCTACGGTGGTGATTGATTGCAAAGCTGTCGTGACTTCAGAAGCCGATGAAGTGTTCTGGCTGAGCGGCACGTCGTTTGTTGAAAAGGACGACAGCCTTCCAGTCTTCTATAATTATTCTTGGTTAATATTTCTGATAAGAATTTGATTCTGCATCATATCATTGTACTTAAAAAGAACCCTGACATGACAGCAAGTATTTCTTTCCTTTACTTTCATTTTTAGGGAACAAGGAGCCAAAGACATAGAGACGACAGCATCTCTCATCTTCAAGAAGGTGTCAGAGGATGATCTTTTGAGGAATTACACCTGCAAACTGCAGTCTGACCATCAGAGCTCAACCTTCGTCACCATCGTTCTGACTCCTAAAGGTGGGGCTGTTGGGTTTGTGTTTGGAGGTTTTGCTGCGATTATCTCCGGTAAATCTTTCTACTGTTTTTCCTTCAGCCCGTGACCTCTCCGTCATCATCTGCATCGTGGGGATCATAGTTGTTGTTCTTGTTGCATCTGCAGTTTTTAAGTTTAGAATTGATCTTGCACTCTTCCTGCGAGACACCCTCGGTTGCTATGGCACACCTCCAGGTGGGGAGGATTATTTAAGTTTTACATTTAGATCATCACTTTCCTTTGTGTGTTCTTCACTGTTACTGTCTGCTGTTGTTTCCTTAGATGGGAAGAAGTATGACGCTTGTTTGATGTTTTACAAAAGCAGCTCAGGTGTAGAGCTGGGAAAGGCTGACAGGAAGTGGCTGGAAGGCGTCTTGGAAGAACGTTTCGGATACAGTCTCTGCCTCCTCAGTGAGAACTTCTCAGAAGATAACGGTATGGAAGTGTACTTCTATCCCTGCATGATCTCCTGAACTGACCTTCGTTTGTATCGTTTGCAGAGTCTGTGTCCGAGTGCATCGAGCAGAGCCGGACTCTGATTTTGTTTCCCAGCTCTTCTGATTCACATCCAGGGTCCGATTTGCTCATCAAAATCCGGGCAGCTCTTGCGGAGAAAAACACTTGCTTGATTCTCATCAAACCAGAGACGAAGCGAGCGTCAAGCACGGAGTCTACATCAGAAGTCCTACAGCATCTCAGCCGGGCAGGAAATTGTGTGGTCTGGAAAGGCAGGAGCTCCATGGAACCCAAATCTTCCTTCTGGAAGCTTCTGCGTTTTCACTTGTCTGCCCCACAACATCCGCCAAGACTTCTACCGGAGGAATTGGCCCTGACTGATCACTGCCAACACGCTTAGCACAGTTACAGCTTTTATTCATGATATTAGTTGGATTTTTACTGATTAAACTGCAGCATATTTCATAGTCGCTTCAATAATTTAATGTCTAGATCAATTATAAACTTGGAAAGCACAACAAGGATTTATCACGTTCTCTCAGTCAGAATTTGAATAAAATAAAACACAATAATGCTAATATTTAACTTTTTTAAACTTTTTGATTGATAATCTGTTTTTTTACATTCATATGTCTGCTGATGGACAGTGTTATTTTTTTTATTATTTTGCTTTAACTAAACTAAATTTTAACCCAACTAGTGTTTAACAAAAACAGAAGTAAGACTTTCAATTTTCAGTCTATTGTAACTTTGTGGTTTATCTTCTTAATCTGTTTCATTATCTGTGGTCCTAACCTAGATTTTTGTCCCTTATGATACTGTCAGGGATTAGAATTCACATTAATCTGCATTAACATGGAAGTTTTTGCACACATTAAGAAGGAAAAGTGGAAAAGTAAACAGACTTTGCACCACCTCCTGGCAGAAAAAAGTCACTGCAGAAAAAACAAAATAAAATCTAGATGTCTTTTTTTCTTTCTGACAAAAACAAGAATAGAGAAAAACGGAAAACAGTTTTAGTTTTGCATTCAGGTAAATCTTTTTATGTTGTTTACCATTATGTATCCGTGTTAAAGTGCAGTTTTACAGGGACTATAGCAATATTTGTTGGTTAAAAATAAAAAGTGAAAACTGAAATTGAAAACGACAGTCATTTGTAATCAACATTACACAAAAACAATCCTATGGGTCTCCTAAGTATGAAAGAGCAAATTTATATTTTTGTCACTGTCTTTTAAAAGTTTTCGCTTTACAACATTGTTTTTCTTTTACCACCAAGCTGCATTAAGAGGTAATGTCCATGTGGTGGAGTCATACCCCATGTTTTCTGCTCTCAATGACAGACTAGTGAAGATCGCATCACTAATTTCTGACAACAGGGTCCACCCTGAACAGGTCGCCAGTCTGTTGCAGGGCCACCCACTCTCATATACTCCGAGGGCCAATTAAGATACACCAATTAACTTATGAAACATGTTTTTGGACAGTGGGAGGAAGCCAGAGAGCTCTGAGGAAATCTACAAATTAAACATTAAGGGTTGGATTAGGGGGTCAAACCCCTAAATGGTTCCCAAGTGTCTTTGTCTGCCACCAGTACTGTTCATCTAATGTCAAAGTCTATGCTAATCAGAGTATGATTGTGCATATACTACCAGCCACTGAACTTTTTAAATGAGGGCATTTTTGTGTAAACCAATTAGCCATGTGAGCCCATTTTTATTTTAGTTTTTGAAAAATAATTGTTTGGTTAAAACTGAAAATCTGGGTTTTAATGTTTAATGAAACTATCATCCATCTTCCGCTTATCTGGGACCAGGTCGTATTATTTTGAAAGAGTCCTGCTAGTTGACCTAATTTACCTTAACTTTTCAGGTTACCCATCTAAAATTAAGGTTTTGTTTTTTTCTTAAATCTTATTGGTATACAGTAAAGAAAATCTTATAATTTTGTTTTAAATAACATTTTGTTAAACTGAACTTTTTTCTTTTTGAATGATTATTTCTGACTGTCTTAAAGGCATTTCAAACAAAAACAAGAAAACTTCAGTAATTTACCAAAACATATTAAAACTATTGTTATTTTAAATTGTATCTTGCCTTGCCATTAACTATTTTTTCCCTGTCATTGTTCTTTTTTTTGTACACATTTTTGATTTTGTCAGCTCATTTCGAATGTTTGCTTATCCTAACTTGTTTTGTGGATGAATAAATAACGTTTGAAGAAAAAAATAAAATAAAAAGAAAAGCAAAAATTAAAGGTCCTTTGAAGGGCAATATATATATATATGAATGTATGTATTAAAAGGGATGATGGGAAGTGGGATGCTCAGGGCCAACGGTGCCGCCCCCAACTTAATGGCAAAATTCTAATAAACAACTGAAGCTCTGCAGAAACTATGTCCTAGAAAACCATGCAGATTTTTTTTTAATTTTGCTAAAAGCAGCATAATCATGATTACCACTGGTGACATTTGACAATAAATGAAAAGATGATCATAGTGGGACTTAAAAAGCTTCTTAACACCAAACAATTGACAGCTTGGTCTATGGGCAGTTCTGAAAAATGATTACACAAATGAATATAAACATAATTTATTTTTCATTTCTTTCTTGGTTTTAAGTTAAACTAAAAGCAAAACTAAAGGGCAGAAAAACAAGGCGATGCTCTAAACCACCCTCCTTGCAGCAACCCCAGAAAAAAACTGCATGACATTTAGAAAATCTTACTTTTTAAAATATGTTAGGGGGAAAAGTTTTGTGCAATCATAATGCTGACAGCAAAACGAAACCCTCAAAAATGGACAAAACATCTTTCGTCCTACACAAAGTCAGTGTCATTATGAAAGTGTTCTGCTGGAGCTTTAACCACAAAAAAACTCAAGTGAGAACACTTTAGGTTTCTGTTTTGGATTTCAGCACAGGGTGGGTTTTTTCTTTTTTTTTGTATGTTTTCACAAGTTGTTACATCCTCTGGCTACGAAGAGTTTCATGTTTCTGACATATTTTCCACATGAGACACCTTTATTAATTAAGTTTGCAGTTTCTCAGAAAAGAAAACCTGCTCCAGCATTCACTGTCATCTTGTGATAAATGCAGTAAAGTTACATGCACTTAAAAAAATGTTCTCTGCCCCCCTGCCGTTTGCAAATTCATCTGTGGATCACAGCAGAGCTTCTCTGCTCACTTCTGCAGATAGACACAGAAATCTGGTGCCTTTCACAAGAAACCTACACTTGATTAAAATGAGTAGAGCTGAGGAAGAGGAGGAGGAAGGAAAGGGAAGTGAAACTGATAAAGCTGATTCTGGGAGGCGAGTGGTTAGAGCGTGATCCCTCTCTGAGGAAGACTCTTTTCTTCTTCATGTTACATCACACGTCGGTTGTGTTCACTCTGCTGCTGAGCTGCGCTGAAGAGATGCTCCTCCAGGTTTTCCTCCTCACAATCATCATCGGTAAGACAGGAGTTGTTATCCAATGTTTATCTGGAACACTTAAATGTCTTCTGCAGCATGATCATGGAGATCATGCTGCAGAAGACGCTTAGTTACGAATGAAATGTTTTTAAATCAGATTCGCTCAGTTGAGTTCTCTTTGCAAAAGGTCACAATTTATATTTCCTTGATGTTTTGGGAAGGAAATAATTTTACTGACCTACATAAGATATTGTTTTGTATTCTCCCCTTTGGACACATTTCAGGTTTTTTGGATGGTCCTCCAGAGCCTTTAGATTTTAAAGAAGGTTAAAAGCTAACCTAGTCTTAAGTTTAACAAACATTAACCCACCAAGATAATAGGATGTGGTAAAAATGTTTTAGTTTTTTTTCTGACCAAGAAAAAGGGATGTCTGTTATATCATGTTAAACTCCATGTGAGACTAAATGCAAAATTGAGATTATTTCATCTCTTTTCTGCTTTAGTTGAATTAGGACAACTCCACTTTTTTTGTCAAAACAAACTTTTTTCCAATCTTGCACATTCAAGGCTGTGTACTTGTGATGGTCCTGAGTTCCGATGTAAAAGAGGAACCAATAAAAAGTGTGAAAACACCTTCAACGGTTGTCAACAAAGACGATCCTTCATTGCGGTTGATGAGTTTCAAACACAATGCAGCACTTTCAGGAGGAAACAGAAACTGATGGAGAGGATGATAACAACCCTTCTCAGAGAGCTAAAAGTCATATTTACACACACTCATATATATATAATGTAATACCAAGTACTTTCAAGTATATTTAGTGTGGCAGACTAAATTTAGTGTGATAGACTAAATCAGACTTTTGCTCAGATGAAATCAGGCCAATTGACACTGTTGTCACTAGACATGTGAGAACAATCAGCTGGTTGAAGTTCCTCAAATCATGAAAAATTATGCAACAGTCTTAACTTACAAAAAACCCATCTACATGTGGACTACACTTGCATAAATGTCCAGCTCCTCTAACTTAAAATGCTGATACATACGTTTTTTTTTGTTTTTTTTTTGTCAGTCTTGCGCTATGAAACTCTGTTTGAGTATTTGCTGTATTTGTGTGTTTTATCTTGTTTTCTGTCTGTTCTTTTTCATTTTTAATCTTCAAGACGAAGCTTGATTGGTCTGTATGTCACATGGAAATTGATGATAATATTTTATTTTGGTCATATACTTTAAAAGGAAAATTAGAAATACAGGAAAAATCCAGAGAAAGAAAGTAAACCCGTATAAAGTCTTCATGCCCTAGACCAAATTTATTACCACATCCAATGCACCCCCTACCTATTATGGTCCTGTTCCCTCTCTAATGAGTACATATTCAATTTCAGATACCCATATACATATAGATAAATATACACACAGAAACATCTGCCTCACATGAATAAACACTTTGGTTCAGTTCAATTCTTATTACCCAACACACTCAAATACATCCCAACACAATTCAAATTTTTATTCATAGATATTGACAGATATATCCCCATTTATTTATGTTTTGTAAATGTACACATCTATCAATAATCACCTTTCCATGATTGTTCTAAAACTCTGTTTTGCTCATGTTAATTATGACATTAAATACAATCCAAATACTGGACCTAAAAGTTGCCGTTTTGCAACACATAGAAGAACAGAAACCAGGGAGAGGTAAAAATACTAAATTGTAGAAGTAAAACAAAAAGGATAATTCTACAAGACACGAAAAAATAGAAGAAAATCAAAACCAAAAGTAACAGGAAGAAATGTTACTTTACAATGAACACAAAGACTGAAATTACTAAAAATGCTAGTCAAATTACTCAAACTTTATAGTCATTTTTTTATTTGCTGAAAAAGTTATACAAATAAATTTATTTAGGGCAAAATGTTTAAATAATTACAGATAGGAGATTTCACTCTTTGCACTACTCTTTCTTTTACTTCTCTGCTAATTTACATCCCAATAATATCACATTTCTGTCTACAGAATATGATAACACTCGTTTCCCACACCTCTCACCATTGTTGATCTGGTTCATGCACTCACCATCATATAAAATGTTCTAGCTCCACCACTAGTTCAGTCCACTTCCAAACAGACTGATTCATCTCTCTCCACAACTTGGAAGTTCCACATTTCTTTGATCTCCTCCAGCTCTTTTTTTCCTTCCTGCGCTCTGATTTTGTCATAAACGTCTTTTTTATGATCATGGTGAATGTGTGGCTTTGATCTGCAGGTGCATGTGCAGGTGCATGCCCCCTGACTCCAGGGATCGTCTATGTGAGGGAAGGAGAAATCGTGGCGCTGAAGTGTGATGGGTCCAGTGACGTTGCCTCAGTGACCCTCTGGAAAAAAGATTTTCATCGGGAGACATACGCTCAGAGCAACATGTCGGCGGCTCAGCAAAGGCAGATGGGTATTCTGGTGCACGAGAGCTGGCTTGTCATTTTAAACACATCGATGAGTCATCAGGGAAATTACACCTGTCAGTCTAGCAGGTACAACTTTGTCACACGTGTGAACATTGTTCAGTTAAATGCAAATAAATAGTCAGATTCTTTAAGTCCCCCTGTGATAAAAATCATGTTTTTTGAGTTTTTGACATGTATGTGTGGCATTTTTCTTCTGAAAGAGAACAAATGTAATAAGAAATCATTTTTGTTTTTGTATTTCCAAGTATTTTTCCTTTTAAATATCTGTCAGTCAAACTGTCTTGGACAGACTCTGTTTGAATGAATGATCTTCTTTCCATCAACAGCTCTGCTGCACATGCACTAAACCCTCATCTGTTCCTAGTGTCTAGTTCAGGTTCTGGAGAAGAGAAGATGGTATCTTCACATTGACTGCAGTCAAATGAGCCGCCGTTCACATTTCTGTGGTCAAATCAGCATCACTGGATTTTTTGTGTGAGTTTCATCCAATACTTACGGTAGCAGGACTGAGAACGCTGGAAAATCTCCACCAGACTCCACGGAGCTTCTTGATGTGACCACGGAAATGTGAACGGCGGCTCATTTGACCGCAGTTGGAAAGGATTGTAAATCAATGAAAGAGCATTTTGATGTTAGCTTTGATTATTTTATCAAGAACTCTGAGAAACCAATGATTGAAACACAGCAACGTCAATAAACATTGGAGAATTAGCTAAAATAGTCTTTGGTGAACTGGAAGGAGAAAGAATCAGGATTTTGGAGGAAGTTCGGTCCATGAAGCTCTTCACTTCCTCGTCCCAGCTGACATCTGGCTCAAATGCAATACGGCTGGACATTACCGATATTGCTTGACATTTTTATGAAGATTTATGCTAGGAAGACAAAGAGCTATCATAATCAGACAGGGTGAATCAGGGGCGGAGCTGCTCATCTTCAAAAGCCACGCCCCCTCAGAGGAAATTTTAGAAACAGAGGCTTCAGATCAACATGAAAATTTGATTTTTAAGACATTAACTTGTGGGATTTTTGTTAAAATTCCATAATCATAAATAAAAAACTGCTGGGAACTTTTTTTTATGAAAAAAAATGTTATATGGGGACTTTAAGAAAACCTTCAAAAATGATTGCTAAAATATGTGTTTTCTACAACTATTACACAGAAACCACAGCAGCCAGTCTTTGTTCACAATGATGGTCTACAACGTGTCTGAAGACAAATACGATTACCCGGAAACTTGCTACAAAGACCATTCCCTCACTCTGTCTTGCCCTGAAGTTAACATCCCATCAGAAGACATCGTCAACATTACAATCACAGATGTCACATGGTACAAGGTGTGTAAAAAAAAACACTTTAGGTTGAATAATCTCTGAGCTGCAAAACCTTACTGCTGTGTTCTCTTCATTCTGTCAGGATGGTCTCCCTTCGAACCCTTACTTCCAGAAAGTTGAAGAAGAGGATGCTGGTGTCTACACCTGTAACAGAACATACTTGTATTCTGGTCAAACATACTTCAAAACATTTGTGGTTCCACTTACTGTTCAAGAAGGTAACAGACTGGTTCTATTTTTTATCCCACAATTCAGAGATGATAAACACTTTTTCCTTCATGCGCAGACACACCTCCAATTTATGCAACAATCACCTCTCCGAGAGATAATCAAGTGTTTCCTGTAGAGCTTGGTGAGATTCAGACTTGGCATCAAGGATCTGGTAAATTTGCCACTTTTCATTTTTCCATAAACTTTTTTTTTAGGCACAACAGTGGTGATCGATTGTGTGGCTGATAGCGACTCATTTGAGGACCTGCTGTTCTGGATGAGAGGAATATCATTTGTGGAAGACAACAGCTCCTTTCCAGTTTTCTACAATGAAACACGGTGAGCATAACTACATCCCTGAGACTCAAAAACAAAACTTTGTTTCCAAATGAGTCCAAATGGGCTTGATCTTACTTATTGTTTCTATGTGGGACTTGCAGAAATCTAAGTAATCTTTAGATTAGAAAAAGTGTTGATTTTGAAAAACACAAACAGAAGTGTTTTTAACCATAAGTTTGGCTGACTCATTTGTTAAACACTTGAAATTAGGGGTGTGATGATTCATTTTAACAATGTAGAAAAAGGTTTATAATAATCATCATTTGTGGTTTCCGATACGATTCTTTGTCGATATTGGTTTATGCGGAACGATCCGATTCACTGACCTAAATTTGATCCAGGCTTGGCCATTGTTTGCTGTCATCACATGTTGTCTGCGGTGACGTATTTTCTAATATCAGTATAACTGACTTATTTAATTTTGAAACCATTTTTAATAGTATTGTTTAATTTGATTAAAAACTTGCCTTAGAGAGATCAACCTGGTTAGATTATAGGAAAATAAATCAATTCATAAATTAATCATAACCTGAAACCAAAACGAAAAGCTAATACTGTCCATAATCCTTCAGGAAATGCCATTTAAGCACCAAAGTAATGAAAATGCATGGATGAAATATTGAGTTTTTGCGACAGATTCCACTTTTTTAACACTTGAGATTCTCTATTAGATAACTATTAGTCATCATATGTCTGGTGGGAAGAAACTACCCAAATGGCTTGCATACAACGTGCAAGGCACGTGGGAAAGTCATCTGCTAGAGATCTAAACCGTGATACGCAATAGGCCTCTATGAACGGATGTCTATCAGATGCATAACGCTAATCAAGAGCTGTGAACTTTGACAAAGCCTGATTTAGATATCTAACAGATGTGTCCGGGCCAAGTGGGATGTAGCTCCTAGTGTTCTTATCTTTCAGTTTTCATGGAGGAAATTTTTTAATCACTATTTTTATGTTGCCTCATGGTCTATTTATGGGGACAAATAAATCACTAGAAAAAGCAAAAACACAGAGACTAATATTTCCCTCTGCAGCATTTCTGTTCTCACTTTTCTTTATGTTTATCACCAACAGCGATGAAAAACAGATCAAAGCATCTCTGGTTTTCAGAGATCTGTCAGTGGAGGACCTGTCCGAAAATTACAGCTGCAAACTCGAAACTGACAACCAGCCCCCAATAGAAGTCACCATCTTCCTGACCCAAAAAGGTGCTCCTGGTTCGCTCACCGTTAATTACATCTCAGATTCCTATTTATTTATTTATTGCAAACAATGTTTTGTCTTGAAAAAAAAAAAACAATCTGTAAATCTACCGCAGATTGGAAATATGATTATTTCTTTTCTTTCCCAGCTCACATTTCCTGCTTGAACCTGACTCTGTGCATCATCAGTATTGTTGTTGCAGTGACTGCAACAATCGCTGTGTATTTACAGTTTGAAATAGAGATCAAGCTTTTCCTCAGAGACACCCTCAGCTGCTTTAGCACCTCTTCAGGTATGGGATCCTTTGCTTTAAGCTGTGTGAAAATACTATTTTCGTTTTTTAAGGGTAATGTGTCAAATGTACCAAAATTGAAGCCCAAGAACCTAAATTCTAACCATCTTGATAGATAAATGCAGATGTAAAAACTAAGTTTTAAGTCATATTTTTATGTATATTGGGAAATGAATGCTGATTTTGTGCAGGTATTGACACATTTCGGTGTTTTTTGTTTAGATGAAAAAATCTATGATGCCTTTTTGATGTGCTATAAGTGTGACACTGATGAAGGCCTGCGTGAAGTCGACAGGAAGTTGCTGGAGAACACTTTGGAAGAGAAATTTGGTTACAGTCTTTGTCTTTATGAAAGAGACGTCCTACCAGGAGAAGGTATGTTCAAGCAAGAACTTTCCAAACAGACAGTCAGAAATGGATTTTTAGGAAAAACTCTTTGTTTTCTTGCAGCTGCAGCTGAGGCTGTGCTAGCCTGCATAGAGCAGAGCAGGACTGTGATTTTGGTTCCCACCTCTCAGTATCCCGGACCAGAATCCAGCCTGCTGAGTGCCATCCATGCAGCCCTCGTGGAGAAGCAGACCCGCTTGATTTTCATCAATACCAAGCACACAGAAACACAGAAAAGCGGCTCGTTTCCAGAGGCTTTGCAGCTTCTCTGCGAGCTTGCGGAGTCCGTCACCTGGAAGGGCCGACCTCCCTCCTCCTCCTTCTGGAAGAAGCTGCGCTACCACTTACCTGCCCCAGAAAAAGCTAAACCACTTAGGCTGTATTTGAAAAAATACCAATATCGTAGCTTATGCTAAATTCATTCATTTGTTTGTCACTGAGAGTAAAGTTGCTTTAGTTTCTCGAGCATTTGATGCCTGAAGCTAATTCCAGTTAGGAAAAACCCTCACTTCTGTTTTTGCTTCATGTTGATGCTAAAATAGGATAATTTTGGAGCTGAAGTGGTTTGATACTTATTTACATCAACAAGGGTTAATGTAAGTTGTATTTGTATAAAAACCTTGAAATACAGAATAATCATTAAGAAGTCTCAACTGTTTTGTAAAATATGTTTTATCATTTTTTGGAGATTTATTATTCCTCTTGTCAACTGTTGTCAAGCATAAAAAGTGAAACACTTCATTTTAGCATCATCTGTATA
>NC_050514.1:11793052-11796928 GCF_002922805.2 Oryzias melastigma
GAGTGGTTACTTTGATGAGGGGTAGCTTGGAAAAGGGCAGCATGTAAAATATTTGAAAAAACAAGAAAAATATAACATAGTAAAATGTTCAATGATATACATCCAGAAAGATAATTTTAAAGTTATAAGTATTTATGTAATTCATAAATAAATTGTTGTGTGAAGAAGTACATATAATAATTTATGAATTTAAATGCACTATATATATATAAAAACAGGAAAAATAATAGAACAATTATTTTGAAGCATCAACATTTTATATATATATATGCTATATGTAAACATTTTATTATCCAGTATAGATTTATTAATTATTTTTATTTTATTGTTGTCATAAAAAAGTAAAGAGTATGATTATAAGTTTCTTTTTTAACCATTTTTTTATTTTTATGTGTGTTTTTGTGTGTGTTATTGGGGAGAGTTTGCGACACCCATTCTATGGTTTTCTCCACTTTCTTCGAGGTTGTGTTGCCATAGACTGTATAATCAACCCATGAAGGCACAAGAAGAACATGCAAACTCCTCACACAAAAGATCCAAATGGTCCAGGAGCTTCCTGCTACAATACTGAGTATTTGTGAACAAAAACAAAACAGAAAAGACAAGTTTTTATAGTAAAATTGCAAAATTGATTGCAATTTCCCCACTGTGGGACTAATAAAGGTTTTCTTAATCTTAAAATCAACACCAAATTTACACGAAATCCAGAACCAATAACAACAATAATATTAATAATATTAATAATAATAAAGAATATTCTTTCTATTTTTTGCGACAAACATGTTCTTTTCTGTGAAGGACCTAGAAGGCAAAAAAATAATAATTCTCATCTTTTTATATAAACTCCCAATCTGATCAATTTTTGATTATTTTAAAAGCATTTCCAGTAGTCTTTTAATTATGATTATGCCATTTTTAGTCAAAATAAAAAATACTTAGTTTTCTGAGACATAGTTTCTGCAGAGCGACAGTACTTCATTAGAAACTCACCTCTGAGTTGTGGGCTGGAACATTGGCGCTGAGCAATCCCACTCCTCTTCCCGTCACCCATAACTTAGCCATCTGTTAACAGTTTCTCCTGCTGGCATACAGCCCCTCACAATTTAAACATTACCAGTGCAACAAAAATGGTGAGCAATATTGGAGCAATCCAGCTGGTTTTGAGCCAGATATCAGCTCAGACGAGGAAAGCTATTTATCAACAGGTGGATGCATCAGAATGCAGCACAGCACGGCGCTTTGGGCCATTTTTGGTTTTTTTTCTAATATTCTTTATCCATTATATATTTGAGCTTTCTTTATATACCACAAGAAGATGCTAAAAACGCAAAAAATTTCATTTTTGTCAGACTGGTTCTTAAAAATGTTATGTTCCTAAACTATCACATATATATCAGTGTAGTAAGTGTGCATTTGTCCCATTTAACAACAAACTCAGTTAAACCTGAACACAGTCAGAAAGCGTAGATTCCTACAGGAAGTGGGTAACAACAATGACTTGTTTTATAGAAGTTGTTCTTCAAGCAAACAGGAAACTCTTCAAGACCGCCCTCCAAAGAATCTGCAAATACTCTGAAAATGTTCCACCACAAAACTTTTCGCCTTCATAAAAAAAGCGGATCAATGACGCCACCAAGAAGACGCTCAGAAGTGAGGATCTTATTGCTGGTGGCGTGGCTGTGATGTAAAAGACATCTGATTTCCTCTGCGTTGCGGCCAACCTGTCTGAGATTTTACAACGCACCATGCAAACGGGATTTTATCTCTTTTATTTGATTTCTCCCATTCTTTTATGGGGATGTTGCATTAGAAAACAGCAAAAGAAAATGAAAGGTATTTAAGATATTCACACTGTTTCATGATTATAACTTTATATTTGGCAAAGACATTCGTGAAATATGTGAGACTGCAAAAATGAGGTGACATCAGTTTGTAAACAAACAAAAATGAAATCAAAGCTTGTGTTAGAGGAAGCTTTAATTAATGCTTGTGCTTAGGTGTTCAGCGGGATGCAACAAATCAGCACTTCAGAGCTGTGGAGGGGGAACTCTTTATGATGCCATGCATTAAATCTTTAAAGCAGCCTGCAAGGACCGTGTGGTTCAGAAGTGGAGAAGATAAAAAAACAAATAAAGACCTGACCTTTGACTGTGGGGTGAAGTTTGTAGCTAAAGTGAGCCATTCTGGAAAGTATACAAGCCTCTCTGGGTAAGTACCACTTTTAATCTCACTGATTCATCTAGATAAAAGCAGTCTGATGTCAAATGTTTATCTACATTTTTAGTATTGTATCACTTTGGGAAACAACAGTGGAAGGACTCATAACGAGTGATTATTTGAATTATTTTTAATGATTATCAGTTTTTTTCCTTGTTAGAAGGTTCATATCGGAAAGCCTCAGTTTAGTCATGATCTTTTCCACACTGAGCAAAGGAAAAAAAATCTTTCCATTCACTGTTTTTATTACAAGTCACAATAGAATCTGTTTATTCTTGACATATTTTCCAGAGACAACAAAAAAAAATATTTATTTTAAAGAGTTGAAAAGCTTCTGTTCACACATGTTCATGTGAGAGATAATTTTAGGTATAATAACTGATCTTTTACCTTGTACCTTAGGAGCTGTGTCTGAATGATGGCGGTTTCAGCAGTACTTCTGTGTCTCTGTAACCCAGTTAGATAGCTTGTTGTCCTGCATTAGTCCGAGGAAGGAAAAATAAAACAAGAATACTAGTAATGGCTAAATGCAAATAAGGAAAACATCATAAAGTTCATATAGGAGAGAGATTCTCCTCCTTTCTTTGTTTTGGATGGTGCTTCTTCTGCATTGCTGTCAATAGCAAATACTGATGCAAACGCCTACAGTGACCTCTAGTGGTTATTAGCGAGAAACTACCAATAAAGGGAAACCGGTAATTTGTGGGAAGATAATAAATGTATGAGTAAGGATGTAACGTTTCTTAGGAAATCGGTAAAAAAATGATTCAAACTCGTCAACATATTCATCGGTGCAGAAAATGTTAAAAATCGGTTTGTGCTTAAATTTAGAAAAATGCAGAGCAGATGACATTTCTTCATGCAGGCTCGCTGTGAGTGTGTGCACGCCTGTTAGTGTGTGTGTATGCGTAGCAGATTGGCTGCTTCTTCTTTACCTGCACTCCTCTCCTGGGAAATTCCCGCCGATTCTTTGGATTTAAAAGCTTCACATAAGTCAATCCCTCCAGCATTTCACGATGTTGTAACTATTATCACAATTCAAGCAAAGCTAAGATTTGTTCCTCCCCCTGCAATGTGACATTTTCATGCAACTTTGACCAATCTACCGTGACAAGTGCGCGCTTAGCAGTTTGGGGCAGGGGGGTGCGCTAACCGGGCCCAAATGCTGAGCGGTTCATCGCATGTAGCACAACATGAACCAAGTATGAAAGGATCTGTGATAATTTCAGTATTTTGTATAATTGTTTATTTGTGTTGACTCCTGTTAGTAGGGAAACAGTTTGATGTAAGGGGCAAAAAGAAGACATACTTGGTCTTAAAATAGGCTACCTTTGATCCATTGTTTTAAGAAAAAAAAAATCTGAAAAATTCAAAATCATGTCTTTAAAAATGTGAATCGAATCAAATTGTGGCTTGACTGAATCGTTACAGTATGAGCATATTTCTGTTTTTAAAAAACTCACATAGTCGTTCCTGAGTATGAGTCGCACTCCTTGCCAAATTGCAAAAAAAACATGACTTATACTCCGAAAAATATGGTAGTTAACATACAAAAACTTTACCAGATCAACCACTGTTACGATCCCAACCAAGGGGGAGGGAGAAAAGGTGTAACATAGAAAAATAAGAAACCCAGACTGGAGCACTGTAGAGGTGTGC
>NC_050514.1:11797022-11806253 GCF_002922805.2 Oryzias melastigma
TCATGCAACTTTGACCAATCTACCGTGACAAGTGCGCGCTTAGCAGTTTGGGGCAGGGGGGTGCGCTAACCGGGCCCAAATGCTGAGCGGTTCATCGCATGTAGCACAACATGAACCAAGTATGAAAGGATCTGTGATAATTTCAGTATTTTGTATAATTGTTTATTTGTGTTGACTCCTTTCTGTTAGTAGGGAAACAGACAGTTTGATGTAAGGGGCAAAAAGAAGACATACTTGGTCTTAAAATAGGCTACCTTTGATCCATTGTTTTAAGAAAAAAAAATCAGAAAAATTCAAAATCATGTCTTTAAAAATGTGAATCAAATCAAATTGTGGCTTGACTGAATCGTTACAGTATGAGCATATTTCTGTTTTTAAAAAAGTCACATAGTCGTTCCTGAGTATGAGTCGCACTCCTTGCCAAATTGCAAAGAAAACATGACTTATACTCCGAAAAATATGGTAGTTAACATACAAAAACTTTACCAGATCAACCACACATCAGCTTCCTCTCAAAGTCCAAAAACCTTGTCTTGTCTTATTGTAAATGAGAATTGAGTCACCTAAGGGTTTAACTGAAAAGAACGTTGCTGTCCTGTAGCAGCAGATCAATCACTCTAGAGGTAGTGGAAAGCGTCAGTCTCAGATGTTTTCAACCCAGCGAAGCCAAGGTAACACTCCGGGTGCATACTGGCGGGGAGATCTACTGTCCCAGCCACCACTGCAGTAACAACTCGGACACCATCTGGTTCAAGGTAAAATAAAGGGACAGGCGTTCGTTTGGCCACAAATTACTGCAGATTTTGTGCTTTTTGCCACACATTCTAAAGATTCTCCTCCATGGGGCTTGTTGCAGGGTAACAAAGCTGTGTCTGAGCAGCGCAGAGCCTCCTGCAATGAGGAGGGCCTGTTACGACTCTGTGAAACCTATGAAGAGGACACCGGTTTATATTTCTGTGACCGCCAGCTGATGGAGGAAGGAATCCAGTGGACCTATAGAAGGGCTGTTGATGTCACAGTCATAAGTAAGTGTTTGTGTACATTCTGTCGGTAAGCAATGACTGCTTTTTAAGCTGTTTCCAAGCTCTTAACTGGCTGACTGGATTTAATTTGACTTTCAGAAATGCATCATTCAGCTTTAGGGGGAAACATACTTTAAACTGCTGCTTCACTGATTAACTAAGCACTTTAATTGAACACTTCAGGATTTACATAAATTCTAATTACCAGTATGGCCAAACAGTGGTCTGGCAAAGGGAAGAATCCAGCTGTCAATGCTTATTCTCTGGTGTTCCTCAAGGTTTTGTTCTCTGCATCCTTTGTTTTTGATCCAAACTACAAGGTAATTCTTTCTATTAACACAGCTCGTGTTGTGTTTTTCCCTAAGCAATGCATACTGTAAGTGTCGTTGCCTATCTAAAGACGCCTTTGCTTGTGAGAAATCTCCTTTGGTAATTTAAAGTCTTTTGTTTGACATAACCCAACTCCTGTTGCAACCGCTGGAAGTCCTGCAGCTCTCTTGAGCCAGTGAAAAACCTCACAGAAACCTTTCACTCATCACCACATCATCTTTCTGTGGCTGTCTGCTTCTGATTTAAAACTCAAACATCCAAAAAGTGATCATATCAGCAGCAGTTTCCCAAAGCCTCAACCAGGTCTGCAAATGTTCTTGCTTGATAACCTTCCCAAACACACGACTGATGGTTCCCACAAGCTAAGCTCTGCTGCCCTTTGATGGGATCCCACAATGGTGCAGTAAAAACTAGACTCTGTATGCAAAGCAGCAAAACATTGAAAATTGATAAAAACTGAATTTCGTAGTTGCTCAGCACTTCCTGACTGACTTTCTCTTTTCAACGTTACTAAGATTATACCTGATAATTTTCTTTGAATTCAAACCTCAAACCAACAAATGAGAGAAACATGTCCAATTTCTGAACACAAAAAATGTGTTTTTAGGCATTTTGGGCAGTTACCTCCCAAAAATATCCCTACCTTTCTGTTATAACTTAATGGAAGATTTTTAAATTCGTTTTTTCTGGCGGTTTTTGGTATAAAATCTGACTCTTGAAAGGCATGTACATGTTGTTTTTGTTGGCTCCACAAGTCATTTCAAAGATTGTTACAGGCAGTTGTCACAACTACAACTGCACAAACCACAACAAAAAGCTTCCTTTCTTATCTCTTCGTTGTTTTTTTCTTTTGGTTTTGAAAAAAAAGACTATTGTCAATTAAACAGTTGGTTTTGAGACATTCATGTTAGTCATTTTCACAGCCTCTGAAGAAGTTGGTTATACTAAACTGTTCCAGCTGCATCTTAGTGTAGAAACTCTAAATTCTTGTTCAAGAAGAGACAGAAGAGAGGTGCATGAGTCTGGCATAAATGGAAAAAACACAAAGTTTTGCAAAAGACATATTTAAATACATGTAGAACTTTTGCTTAAAAAATGTTTCTAATTGTATTTAAAGTTTTTATGGTCTAAGATTGATTTTTTGCTTCTTTTTTCAAACAAAGTTGTAATGCATTTTAACCTTAGAGGAACACTTCATGTCTGAGTTTGCAACACATATTTGAATTTTTCAACATGTGTGTAGAAAAATTATACTTTTGTGTATTTGTCATTATTTCATGCATGAGATAATGTAGGGGATACTACAAATATGGACTTTTTGAAGAACAAAAAGAAGAATAGTAAAGAAAATGAAAGAAGAATAGAAAATGAATAAGCATTCTTAGAGAGAACACAGGAAACAACAGGGTCTTTGTGTGTGAAGTAGAGAACACAGGATATCCTCACTTCTTCAGATTTCTTCATAAACATGTCACCCTCCGCTGTTTCTTGCTGCTTTTTCTACCTTCCATTTCCCTTCGGAATAAGATGGAAAATCTTGTTGTGGTTTATTCTCATTAAAACCAAGAAAACAACACACAAAAAAATGTCATCATTGGAGTTTCATTCATGAATATAAAGTCAACATTGATACTGACCACATTTATATCACCTCATAATTTCAGAAGTTATGAAAAATCAGTTCCAGCACAGTTTTGTGGTTCCAAATTATTATGAAACAATATTTTTCTAGGATTTTTCTAAATACTGAATGCAAATGACAGTCAGCATAATTGTTTAAGTCACTAACCTTTAATATATAGATTAAATTTCATTGTACAAACCTCCTAAAGATATTGTTTTTTTTTTCCCAAAAAAAACCTCAAAAACACAAATCAGAGTTCCACAACATTTGATAGACAAGAGGACTGAAATGATCATTTGTTGAATTTGCTGTATTAGGAGCTCATATTTACTGAAATCAAAAGCCAATTCCAATCAAAAACACAATCAATCCAATCAAAACAGCTTCAAAATAATTGCATTTGTGGAACTTGTGAGTTTCAGAAAAGTTTCTGCTAATTTCTTTGCAGAATGTCAGAATAGCCTCCCAGAGCTGCTGTTTGGATGTGAACTTTCTCCACCCTCAGAGATATTTTGGTTGAGGATGCTCCAAAGGTTCTCTCAATAGAGTTGAGGTCATTGGATGATGAAGGCCATACCATCAGTTTATCTCCTTTAATGCCCATAGCAGCCAATGATGCAGAGGTCTTCCTGCAGCATGAAGATGTTTAGGATCCTACACCTTGATGTTGGTGGGACTCTAGAGACACCAGAACTTCAAATGTGTGCTATCTGCTTTGTAATGGTATTTTAGCAGCTGCTCTCTAAATCTGATGTATTTGTCTGGCAGAAACCTTCTTCATTGTGTGTTTATCTGCCCATGTGGGCTCTGAATCAGCCAGAAATATTGTGATCATGCTTATGTCTTATGCAAATATTTCACTCTTTTTGACACTTAAATATAATTTGCATATTATTATAGAACGCACTGTAAAAAACAACACAATACCTTATTAAACTGTAGTGTTGTAGAATAGACTAAAAGAATATTTATTTATATAAATATGCTGTATATAAAACTATTTTAATCTTAAATTATTTTATACGTGTCCTTAATCATGAGAAAAATGCTGCAAGAACATGTTAAAAACAAAAAAGAAAAGCCAGTTTTCATCAGAGTGGGTCATTCAAGTTCTGCTGCCCCAAGATACGGTTACAGAAACTTGACCTTAGCTTCTAATAAAAGCCAAAATGCATTGGAAAAATAGCTGTTTGTATATTTTCTGAGACAGTTCTCAATTAATTCAAGTGATTCGCCTATCTTGACATACTGATGCAGAGTTCTTTTCATGTTTTTATGCTTCATCTTCTATAAATTTTGTCCCATGAAGAGAAATTGCATGACTTCTTTTTCATTCCCACACAGCACATCTGGAACCATCCAAGTGTCCTTGGATTAAATATCCTGCTGCTAGCATGACAGAGGAAGTGGAGCTCGGTAAGTATTTTGACATCAAAACTTTTGATTTAATTTACTCTTTTTAGTTAATAATGAGTTAAATGAATTAATATCAACTATTTCTGACAATGCTTTTGAAACCCAACTGATCTGATTTATTATTCACTCCACGTGGTTTCCTTTTATTGCAGCTTACATTTGTGTTGTTTTAATGAGGGAAAAAGTGAGTCTTGTTTCTGAAGACATAAAAGGACAAATGTAGGGCATGGTGTGGCTCTTCTCTCTGATGTTTGTTGTATTAACCTCTTTCAGGTCAGCCGCACATTCTTACATGCGAGGTGTTCTTTGATTTTGAGGTAGACTTTTTACCAAAGGTGCAGTGGTTTATGAATTATGGTGACAACATGGAGAATATGACTCCTCTGCACATGGAAGAACCACAGTGAGTGACTGCATGTACATTCAATCATTTGACTCCATGTTGGAGTTGTAGGATTTGGTACACATCACTGCCTTGTGGGTAAAATTCCCTCTGTGGTTTAGACAGAAGCAAGAAACACTGGAGGTGATTGAAGTCATCCAGACAGCTGTCATACCAGAGGTGATGCTGCAGCACTTGATGCACACCTTTACCTGCATCGCCACGAATTCTGTGGGAAACAGCAGCGTGACAATGAAGCTGAAACAAAAAACCAAAGGTATGTTTTAATCCTTTTGCTACCGCAGGTTTCCTCAATGTAGGAAATCAAATGAAAATCTTGTAATTTAGTGCATTTTTCATGAAATAAAATGTGTTCAATTGTGCAAAAAATATTCGTATGAAGAGTGAAATACCAAAGTAACAGGTACTTAAAGACAAAACTAAATGACCAATGTTTTCTGTGAGCCTTGAAATTCACAGAATTTGAGGCAAAATTGCTATTTTTGGAGCAATGTGCTTTTGGAGTAGAAAGATATTTTAAAGATACATCTAAAAAGAGTGTTTTCTCTCAAACAAATGTTATGAATTTGACCTGAGAACCCACTGGGTCAAATTTTGCTGTTGTTTTTAATTTATTTCCTTTTTTCAAGGAAAAAATCTAATTCATTTTGAAAACTCAGAAGAAACTTGTTCTGTGGGTTCTGCATTTAAATATTAACCATTTAGGAAAGGAGACTTCACATTTTAGTAAAATACATGAACAAAAATTATCTTTAAAATGATTTCTTAGGATGTAACTTTAAAGGAAAGTTTAGTCATAAATCTCTTCAAGAGAGCCATTAGTTTTCAGTCGTACATGGAAGAATGTGATGACCTGGGTTGCATAAATTTAAAAACAAATCTGCAGATCATGGACAAATTTGCATACAAACAACCTATAAATTCTCTAGTGCTTTCTTTAAGAAAAATAAGTTTTACTTCTGAAGACAAAATGAGGTAAATTAATACTGAAATCAAGTTTGTTAATATTTTCCACCTGCAAAAACAAACCTTGTGTAACATCATTATTGAATCTGCCTGCATTGCAGCACATATTTGCATATGGAAAAAAAAAGATTGGAATCTGCAAAGTCATGCATGAGCTGTATGTGTGTTCTCAGCGAACTGGCCACCACTGGTTGGATATCCCTTTGCTGCTTTCCTGCTGGTAGTTTGTCTGGGAATTCTCCTGCGGGTGAAATGGTTGGAAATACAGTTGATGTACAGATCCCACTTCCAGGATGGACGACATGATGGGGGTAAGAACGCACCAGTGACTGTACATGAAAACTGGACTGAGTGACTCCTCCTCCCCTTGCATTCCAAACAGGAAGTACCTGCTGGTTCCAACAAGCCAAATCCCATAGAGAGAGATAAACTGTTATCAGTCAGTTGTCATATTTGTCAGAATAATCATTGTTGGTCTGATACCTTTTTAAAAGTGTTCTTGATAATCCTATTTTTTTAAGTTATTCAAGTTATAAACTAGACAATCAGTAAAGTATGTCACCTCGAATGTTTAAAACATTTGACAGATTCTCCTGAGTGGACTTCCAACAAGCTCCTCCCTGAATTAGTGAGAGTGGTTGCCATAAAAACCATTGAATCGGACTGGCTCTGACTAGTCACAGCTTACTAAAGTTGTCTGGCAAAAAAAAAAAAAAAACTGCATTGACTTCCTTCTGTTGAAGACTGTAGTAAACTATTTTCTATGGGTGATGTCACACTCACTCAGTCCAGTTCTCATATATAGTCAATGGAACACATACAGCTGCAAGTGCAAGCTCTCCACATGGAGACTCTGAAACCTGAACTGTAGATGTAGTGTGACATAAACAAATAAACTGAACCCAAGTCTGGCATAACCCAGCTGCTTATGGTTTTGATGTTTCACTTCATCTTTGTTTCCTCCTTCTCTCATCAGACAAGGAGTTTGATGTGTTCCTGTCGTTTGTCTGGAGTCCTCTGTCAGCAGAAGCACCTCAAGGATTCACTCTACCCTCCAGATCAGGATGTGACTGTAATGAGGAAGGTAGATCCACACCTTTGAGTTTTTATTGAATAGCCACACCAAATTATATCCCTTTTTGTGATGCCAGAACATCTTATGAGTAAGAAGCTGATGAGTTGTGATGAAAGTAAAACCACCCAGAAACCATTAGAGGTGCTGCTCCCTCACGTGCTGGAGGTCCACTGGGGTTATCGGCTGTGTTTACCGGAAAGGGACCTTCTTCCTGGAGGAGGTCAGATCAACCAGCAACCATCAAATCCATCCGGCGTCACATTTATTCTCTAATGTGTTGATTTGTCTTGCAGCTTATACGAATGACGTGGTTCTTGGAATTAAGAGAAGCAGAATGCTGATATGTGTCCTGTCGGCTGACTACCTGGCTGACAGCAGTGCAGTGTTTGTGCTGGAGTCAGGCATTCAGGTGGGTCAGCACAGAACACAGGGAGAATTCACTGTGATTTCACAAACCAGTGTTAGTGTATATATTTTTCAATCTTATTTAATGATGGAAGTGATGGCAGATGTGGGAAAACAAATATTACATCATTAATATTTGTAATCTCATGTGAAAAAAATTGTCACTCAAGGCAGCTAATTTAGGGTATCGGTTATGACAGTATGTAAATTATGAGAGTTTTTGTTACTTTTTTGTTGTTTAAAAATAAAAACTGAAAGATTCTCTTAAAGATTTCTGTTTATTTTAGACATGATTGGAATTATTAGACGACTTCCTTACATATTAGATAGAAAAATGTTTCAACAAGTTAGCAGAAAGGATCTGAAAATCTGGACTTTTAAGTTGAAAACTTAAAAAAACTAAAGTCCAGATGAACTTTTTAAAAGATTTCCTGCAGTGAAATCATCCTGGATGAATGAGTTTACACAGATATGTCTCAATATAATATGCTTTAAAATCCTCTATACGCAGATGCTGTATAAAGTGTTTGATCTGATTCAAAATTTGCACTGCTTATTATAAAATGTCACTTTTCACTAATTTTTTCCCACTTTTCCAGGCTTTGTTGAAAAAGTCTTCCATTAAACTTTTGCTAATCTGGACCAGCGAAGCCTCAGCATCCCTGACTCCATTAGACCCGCCACCGTCAAGACTCGTCCAAACCGCCTTGAAGGTGCTGCCTCGCCTGACTTACAGCTCGGAAGCATCTTTAAGGGCTGTCGACAACTTCTGGGGATCTTTGAGGAAAGCCATGCCCCAAAGCAGAAAGAGACAGGTTGCAGACATGGAGTGTGGGATGAGTTTCTCAGCAAGAAAAGACAGCTGAGTCTTTTTGGACTAAGCAGAGATGAATTTACTGTTTATAGAAGTAATGTTGAAGAATACATGATAACAAAACTGATTTTTTTGGGAAGCTAATGTGTAATTTCTTCTCATCTGATCATAGAAGCTATAAAGAGTGGTTGGTTCTTATAAAATTGTGGTTTTGATTGTTAACTTTTCTTAAGTTTGCCCACCTAAAAAGAAACTGACAGTCTGTCATTGTAACGGTGCGTTCATTCAGACAGTGAGAGACAAAACAATCAATTTTAGAGACTGATATACATTTATTCACTTTTCATTTAGTACTTGAGTCAATAATACCCATTCAGACTTTTGCTTCTGACAGTCCAGTTAGATTCCCCTAATCAACGTGTCACCTGAATTAAAGACACCTGTTTGAACCAATCACCTGAATATAAAACACCTGTCCACAGGATCAGTCTGTCAGTCAGACTGCTGGAATTTTTTGTGAACACTTTCATGATTTAGAGCAGGTATAGGTAACTTGAAGGCAGCATTCCTGAATGTTTTCCAGCCTACCCTGCTCTCCCATGTGCTAATAGGCTGGAAACACCTGAACCAGGTAATCATGTAGACACTCAGCCCTAGAGGTCCGGAGTTACCTATCCCTGATTTAGAGTACTTGGCTGTAGGAGCTGTGACACTAAAATCAAGCTCTTTGGCATCAACTCAATTGGTGTGTTTGGAGGAGGAGAAATGCTGCTTATGACCCCAAGAACACCATCCCCACTGTCAAGCATGGAGGTGGAAACATCATGGTTTAGCTGTGAGTTTTTTTTTGCAAAGGGTTAATTCACCATGTTGATGCTAGGATAGATGGATCCATGTTCTGCCACATTCTGAGCGAGAACCTCTTTACAGCCAAGACAACCATGGAATGACTGAGAAAGCATATCAAGATCATAGTGGTCCAGCCAGTCTCTGGACCTCAATCCTAAATCCTCCTGTTGTGTGCAGAAACCTGCTCCTCTACAGCAAGAAACATTTCAAGTATGATCTTAATAAAGATTTTGCCACAAAACTCTAGTTTTTTCCAGCAAGAGGCTTTAAATACTCGTTTGCCTCAAAGAAATACATATAAATATGTACTTTTTTTTTTTTTTACAA
>NC_050514.1:11806285-11818823 GCF_002922805.2 Oryzias melastigma
TTTACAATTTCCTAAATTTTAGTATTTTCATGGTCAGAAGTCAAATTGTGTTTGCTTTGGTGACCCCTGAAGGGAGAAGCTTTCTTTGACAAAAAGAAGAAAATACACAAAGTAATGTTTCTGATATTTATTTGGAGATGACAACAATAAGGTAAACCACAAAGACCAGATTTGAAGGGGAGTCTGTGAGCTTCCGGCACAGAATAAGTTGATGCAGTTTTAAATTTACAAAAAAGTGCTGAAAACGTGTTAAGGAAGCAACAAAAAGCCTATGAAAGCACTTGCGTGTTGCTTTATGTATAAGAAACTAAACAGGAAGTGTTTTATAGTGTTTACCAGCAAAATTGTGTGAATTTATTAGCTTAATGAATAAGCTAAAAATTTTTAAAAATGTCAAAACATAATTACACATTTTTAGTAAAGGTTTGTCAATCTGGAACAACAAAAGAGAATATGAGGAAGCCAAAACAAACAAAAAACACGAGTACCAAGATTTTATAAAGCTAACACAAGGTAGGAATTACAAAGTGTCGCAGGGAAAAAAGGCAAAAACAAGTGGTATGCCGACATTCTTACACAAACTAAAGGATGCATAATGTGTCTTGTCTAGTTGCATAACATTTAAGCTTTACATGACACACTCCAATAAGTATTCTCAAAAATAAAACATTGTCACAACTTTATGTACATTTTATACACAAACAGAAAACATGCAGCAAAGTCGAACTAGATGCAGATGAGAACAATCATTTCAAAGAAAAAAAATGAGGACTGTATGAGATTTTTTTCACCGAGTCAATTGAAAGACATTGTGGTAAATAGTTGAAAATGTTGTGGCTCCTGTTGTTTTCCCCCATCGTGCACCTTCTTAACAGAGGGGTTTGGCAATTCTCTAATTCGGATTAGCTTTGAGCACTACTGTTCAGAAGCACAAACTTAACCACAGAAGACAAAATGTATTCTCGCAGCGTCTTGATAGAGAGGATGAGGTACAAAAACCAAGTCAGAAAACATTTACCCTTCATGGATGTAAGGGGTGAATTTTTGTGGTTTTGATTTACAGTTTGTCTGCTTGCGCTTTTATCTTTCGCTCCCAAAGTTTTTGATGATCAGAGAAACCCTGCTTGCCCTTGTTGAAGGAATTAGGTCCTGCAGATGTTGGTGTCTCCCTAAAACAAACAAAAAAAAACATAAGCTCAAACGAAATAGAGAACTGGGAAAAAAAAGCGAAAGTAGGACATTTTCATGTGAGCATCTACCTCCCAATGTTCTTCATCCTCATTTTTGCTTCTGGAGGCATCTCTTCTGGTTCACTCTGTTTGACAGAAACAATATTAGCTTTGAACTTTAAAGGGATCACGCGTGAGCCGTGTGTGAACTTACATCGTCGTCTTCGTTAAAAACAGAGGCCAATCCTGGCTTCTTTGGTGGAAGTGATGGGACAGTCTCTTTGGGCTTCTAAAAATACAATATATACTGTATTAACGTCAGGTACAACACTTTGTAGTGCTACTTTGGTACGGCAGAGGCATACTGAGGTGGCAAAGGCTTTGAAGGTGCGCCGACAAGTGTTTATGACATATAGATTGTTGGGAAAACAGTGTGAGAAGAAGTAACGTGCATCATGCTAAAAGTTGTTTTAGTGAACCTGTGTTAATCCGACCACATTTTAACAAGTTGCTGTTGCTCCACGATTTTCTTTTCACATCATGTAATTCCCAACTACAATGGCCATTTGGGCCAATCGTCCTGCTCCGAGCACCATCTATTCAAGCCGAGGAAATCAAAGTGAATCCAAGCTCATTCCGATTGGAAACAGAGACCACCTTGAAAGATGGGTCAGAATGCGGTTCTTGGTACCAGACCATAGTCTGCTTTGAAAATGTGTTAGATTGTGGGAGAATAGAACTCTGGTTCACTTTAAGCAAACCAGATGTGTCCAGTCTGAACACACCCTAAGGTTTCTTACTGATAAAAGCTATTCCTACTCACCGATGCTCCAAGTTTGATAGATATGGTGTTGGATTTCGTTGCCGCCTGACTGCTCATGCTAAAGCCCACTTTGGAGACTTTGCGAGGTGCCGGCGGGTCTTCTGAGGACTCCTCGTCCTCCTCGTCAGCAGTGAGGTGCTGGGATGTGCGTTTGTAAGCGGTCCCATCGCCTCCCGCAGTACTACAACAGACAGGCTTAGTTTTCACTCTGTCTCCCTCCTCCTGCGGCCCTGCTTGAGGCGAGACAACTCAACAAGGTGAACAAATGTCATCTGGGACTTCAAAATTATTCATTTAAGTCTACCTACGTGGCGTTTATGAAAACAAAAAAAAATTATAACGCTACTGCTGACTAGCTTTAGCCTGGCTAATTGAAATTAGCTTGGCTAACGTTTGATTAGCATGCTCATATTAAAAAGGAGAGGCATAATGACACGTTGGAGAAAGCAAATGTTTGCTATATTACATAGCTAACATAAAAATAACAGGATATCATAACTGACGTCTAAAGCCGGGGATTAAATTTCTCAAAAGCTACAAGCTAGCATGAAGTTGCTTCATTGAAGCTCTATGAACGCTTCCACTTTGTTTTTACAAATTTAGACAATTAAATTGTGCTATTTCTAAACAAATTTAATTTTCTACCATTTTTAAAACCATTGCAACTGCATAAATATCACCTCCGTCGTCGATGTAACTTCTCCTCTTATGCTTGCTATCCGCCATCGTCGCTTTCTATCCACGTTTCCTGTCCATCCGCTGGGGGGCGCTGTAAACCAGCATGTAACCGGCGGAGGAGGAAGACGAAGAAGAAGAACGGAAAGATGACACCAAGCTAACTTGGTGAAAAGGTAAAATGGTAAGACTGAACGACGTTTTTGTGTAAATATAGTCATAATACCATGGATTTTGTTACAGTGTTACAGCAACAAATAATATAGGTGAAACGTTTTAGTAAAATGTATTGTGTGAAAATGTGCCTGTCAGTCGTTCTGCCGTCTTAGGTAACTAGCTAATAGTTTATTCACCGTTTTCGCTATCATGGTGGTACTTTCTAAAAAATATTACACCAAGGTAGTAAAGTGGCATTAAATGTAATTTATATGAAACGCACTGTTGTTTCTTCTAGATCCTCCGAGGCTGGGGTTAAAGAATGTAACAAACGAGATGGGGCAAATGTTGTGTGTATGTTCCCGTGGCTCCATCACCATTGACAACAAAAAATATTATTTTGTCCAGAAACTTGATGAAGGGTAAGTGTTAATGTACAGTGCTTAGCATAAATAAGTACACCCTCTTTAAAAAGTACCAATATAACCAGTAGCTTAATGAGCAAAAGAACAATTTCCAAACTTCCCACAAGAATAAGTTTTATTGTACACTTGTTGAACTCAAAACATGAAATTTTCATGTATCTCATCGAAAAGGTTGATTCTGTAAGGACACTAAGGTTCACTGGAAAATGTAGAGGGGTGTACTCATATATGCTGAGCACTGTATCTGTGTTTGCACCTACTGACATTTGTAATCAAACCTGTTCTCAATGTTTACAATGATAAATAGGCAGTTTTATAGGAAAATTACCAGGTTATGTATTAGGAACTTCTAAAAAATAAAATTCTCAAAGATAATTTGCAGATCAGAAAGATTATGTTTTTTAAATTAAACAGAAATCTTTAAAGGTAGCACGTCTGGTTTTGTGTTGTTTATCACAGCTAATCTGAGCCCAGAGTTTTTCGTGTTGCATACATGAAGAGTTATTGGTTCGCTCAAAGTGAAAGAATGAAATCCTGACACCAATTTTCACATTTAATTGGACAATTTGTAGAGATTCTGTTTGATCTGGTTTGAGAACAGTTAATTCTCTACTTGACTCCAGCATAATTATGTGTTCAAACACTTTGAGAATAAATGTATTAAATGGTGACCTTAAAGGGTCCCAAAGATTTTCTCCAGAGAAAAGTCATATTTTTGATGTTTTTAACATGTCCTTTTAGCATTTTTCTGATGATGGGGGATATATATCAAATAATTTAAGATTAAAACTGCACTTTGGAGTTTTTTTTTTTTTTTATTTAAATCATGTTGGGTCAGGAGCAGATAAAGTCTACACCCCATTAAACTGTCTGGAAAACCGTTGAAAACTTGTTTAAAAAATAACATTAAAAAAAGAGAAAATAATTGTGATTTTAGGATAGACAATTTATTCACTCTACACAGATGAGAAATATTAAATTTATCCTCATAGTTTTTATTTTTTGTATTAAAATGAGAACAAATCAACTCAGAACTGCTAAGATTTCTGTTTTCAATAAATTTTCCCTTCATTTTGTTGTATATTCTTTATAAATCTAGACCTAGTATTAGTTTGCTTGGACATTTAATTTACTTTGTTATTGTTTTCTTCATAACGGCTAATTAACCGTACCCATCACTAGATGATAATCTTTTTTTTTTATTAAATCAACCCCAAAAATGTATCAAGTTACCTAATAAGTGCTCATTTCCCCAAAAATATTTCAGTTAAGCCTACAAAATAATATTTTCCTTTTACCTGAATTTTTATTATTCTGTTTTTGTTACTTTTAATCCTCAGACATTTACTTCTTTTAAGTTATTCTCTTTTTTTCCCACAGAGGGTTCAGTTATGTTGATCTGGTAGAAGGAGCAAAAGACGGGCATTTTTACGCCCTAAAGAGAATCTTGTGTCATGACCGGGAAGGCCGCTCGGAGGCTCAGACCGAAGTGGAGATGCATCAGATGTTTAATCATCCCAACATCTTGAGCCTGGTCTCGTACGCATTTATTGATTCTGGAGGCAAGACAGAAGCCTGGCTCCTTTTGCCCTACATGAGTGTGAGTAGTAGCAGTATCTTCCAGGATGACCACAACCTTATATAAAGTGATTTAATTCAGATTTCTTTGCATATAAACAGAGAGGAAGTCTCTGGTCTGTTCTGGAAAAGCTAAGAGACAAGGGGAGCTCAATGCCTGAAAAACAGATTTTGCAAATCTTCCGTGGAATTTGTTCTGGCCTGAAGGCTATTCACGAAAAAGGCTACGCACACAGGTAATTCAACTCTTAAATTGAGCCTCATCTGAGATAATCCCTCAGAAAGCTTCATTTTAAAGTCAATGTAATATAAACAAGGCAAACAATTTTCCTAGTTTAGCATAGAGACAACTTTTAAGAATGAAAAAACAAAGTGAGATTGTAACCAAACTGATGGTGGTTTGACCCAGAAAGCAGCAGAGCGCTCATTGGAATGGTCTGCATTTTTTGATGGAAAATCAGATATAAATTGAAAATAGTATTTAATTTTGATTTTTGACATAGTAATTACTCAAAAGTGAAATCTGTCACTCAGTAGCTGTGCATCCTTAGAGAGAAATGTCTTGTTTCAGTCTAATATTATGGGTTTTTGTAGATTCTTAGTTTATATGCCCAGATTAAAGTTCATGACTTGGTGATTCAGTTATTGTCTGACGTAATATTAAAGCTCCAACTGTACAAACACATGAACACATGCGATGTTCTGTGATTTGACAGAGATCTGAAGCCCACAAATGTACTCCTGGATGAGAATAACAAGCCGTTGCTGATGGATCTGGGCTCCATGAACCGTGCAAGAATTGAGGTGAGAGTGTAGATTAAATACATTTAACAAACTGCATTTAAAGTTAACATATATACTCTTATTAAAATGGCAAAAACGTGTAAAGATTTTTTCATCAACTTGAGTTATTAATCCTAAAGAAAATCACCGGTAATCAGAAGAGTTTAAAAGATATGTAAGTGCTTTAACGGTGAATGTAGCTTTTTTATATTTCTTGGCAAACCTTAATGTCCTCTGTTTTTTAGAAGCTTGCTTCTTCTTAAATTAGCCCCTTTTATGTATTATTTCCATAACCTATTTTTCCTTCCTAGGTGAAAGGATCCAGAGAGGCCATGACCCTACAGGACTGGGCCGCCCAGCGCTGCACCATTTCCTACAGAGCTCCTGAGCTGTTCAACGTAGAGAGCCACTGCATCATAGATGAGCGCACTGATATTTGGGTAACGCTGCCATCTCAGGATTCGTCCTTGTTTTTTCTGGAGCACCTCAATCTGAAACCCCTAGAGAAACTGGCTGTGCCTCTCATTCGTTTGTGTTTTTCCGCTAGTCGCTGGGCTGTGTGCTGTACTGCATGATGATGTTGGAGGGGCCGTATGATCTGGTGTTTCAGAAGGGCGACAGCGTGGCTCTGGCTGTCCAGAATCCAGTCAGCATCCCGCCATCTTGCAGGTCAGGATTGGAAGGTTTTGTCGATATCTTTACCGTTTTTATTTGCCTTAATATTGACGAATTCATCATTGTTTTCCTTTGAGTCAATAAAAAACATTTTGCTGCGGGTTTTAATGCTTGCTAAAAAAAAATCCATAAAATAAACAGACTTTGGATTTATGTTGGAACCAAGATTTGCAAGAATCATTTATTATGACTATGAAATGAGGCGTTATCGGCCTTTTAATCTTCCTCATCCAAGCTAAAGTTTATCCATATCCCTAACATGCTGAGTTTTTGTGATTTGCTCGTTTCCGTGAGCATGTGTTTTCTGATATTCTCCTAACCTGTCTGCAGGTATTCATCAGGTCTGCAGGTGCTGCTGAGCTCCATAATGGTCTCAAATCCTCAAGAGAGACCGAACATCAGTTGGGTGCTTGACCAGGTTCAGGACCTGCAAAGTCATAGTCCAAACACCCAAACCAACATGGTCTGATCTGATGCACTGTATGTAGAGACCAAACCTGTACACACCTCAGTGAACATCTCGTTTTTCTCTGTTTGTTTTTTTTTTTTTTTAAAGAATTAAAGCTAAAAAGCAGAGGAACTGTTTTTCATCCCACACGGGACGGTTGTCAACAGCAAAAGCCTCTTCATCCACTTTATCCGATCACAGCTTTCTGTTAGTCTTTTTTAAACGTACTAATTTATCTGAAGAATGTTAAATGCCTTAAATCTATAAATATTTTCCACAGTGCAATTATGTTTTTTTGATGTTAAAAAATGCATTTTTTGGGCCACTTTTATTTTTTTTAATTTGTTTATTTGTTCTTGCGATGACCTAAATGAAGTGCTGCTCACGTATCTGTTTTTGGATCCATTTCTTTAGTTTGAAATTCACAGTGGAGACAAATTGACTAACTTGACCGACTTTGTTGAAAAGCAAGAAAATCAACTGTGGTTGATTTTTATTATTTTTTTTATAAGTGAATACAAGAAAGTGCAACTCATTCTTTTGTCCCTCAGATGGAGCCAGGCTCGCTCTTTCTACTTTTTATCAGTTCTAAGTTAAAGTCTACCCTCTAGTGGCAGCAGCTTTAACAACTATCCTTTTAAAATAGAACATTTATCCTAAAGTAGTATTTTTTAGATTTTTATATGAGTAGAAGATGAAGCTCTGCTAGATTTTCAGCTGAAGAATGCTCCACAAATGTAAAATATGTCAGATCATATTCATTTTAAAGGAAAGGTACTGAGCTCCTCTGTAATGTTGAACATGATATCTTTTTTTAGGGCATTTGTGGGCTCATTCTCTCTTTTAGGGGTTAGTTTCAGGAGTATCTTGCTCCTTACTTTGTGTTTCATGTTTCAGGAAGCTTCTCTGTTCATTCCAGTGACTCTTCATGTTCTGTCTAGCATGATGTTTATTCCTTTACAAAAAGAACAAAAGAAAGGAAAACCAAGACTGCCCCTCAATCACAAATGTTACAAGCTAAACCAACAGTTTATTTTAATATGATAGAGTTTAATGTTGTGTTACTTTACTTTGTGTTTTCCATTCCACTGATTCATGTGTTTTATTCTCGTTTTTCTTTTCTTTGTAATAATCAGACTTGTGTTCTCTCAGGGTTCTCTTACACCTAAAGGTCTTTATTAGTGAACCTAAACTCTACCTTTAAAGTTTCCTGACAGTAAACCTTTTGGGCATTTAAGTTTAATGCTTTATTTTGTGGTTGTAATGCAGTGATTTAGGATTGTTTGACAACCTTAAGATATTCTGCTCGGCTAGCTTGTAGACATCAGTTTGAACTGTATTCTGGGAGTATTTTACAGTGTTTAAGGATCAGTTATTGCAAAGTCTGAATTTAGCCGGTATAGTGAACTGTTGTGTTGTTGTAAAGTGCAAACCAGATGCTGCAGCTGAAAGACAGAAAGTTCTACGCATATTAGTTAAGGTACCAGATATTATTGTGTGCTTTTAATGATGAAAAGTCCTTTATTAATATTTTTGATCCAATCTTCTGTGCACAGTAAAACACAAATAAATATTAAACATGGAAACTCCATGGATGTGGATGTTCTTAAATTATGATGGCTCGGTGCTTTAAATTTTTTTAAGTAATGAAAATTAAAGCTTTAAACTGTCAAATATTTAAACTTGGACTACAATATAAATACACTTTTTTCCCCCTTCTTTTTAAGAATTTAGTGGTGTCATTTATTCAGCTGGAGGGAGCTGCTGCCACGAGTTGGTGCTTTTGTGTCTGGGATTAAAATAAAAGCAGCTTCCACCCTAATGCCTTGACCTTAACATTTAGTTTGCTCTCAGACATCCTCATAACAGGAAGTTAACTGAATTATGGGCTTATTTTCATTTATATATTATTGCAGCAGATTGATGTAAATTCGCTGAAATCTACTGCATCTGGGAGAATTTACATCAATCACAGACTTCACTAATAGTTAACAAATATGTCACACACTTGTCAGAGTTCCTCTTTTTTTATTCATTTTTGCACTGTGGTTTGTTGTTTTTTTTTTTTTTTGGTTTGTTGGGGTTGATTTATCAACTATTCTGGGTAGTCTATCCCTCCAATATTTAGCTTTAGCCACTTTGTAGAAGAACAAGTAATCCCGGACAAACCCTAACAATGCACAGAGAGAAAGATGTAAACTATACACAGCAGGTATCATTGACAGTACATTCACTGGACATATCAACCCCTCTCCTCTTCCTGCTGGTTCCAAGAAGGTAAAAATTCCATAGACTTTCGTTGAGAAATAGACAGTTATTACTCAGTCATTATATTTATCAGAATAACAATTTTTGTTCTCTTGGCACATTCTTTCTAATGGAAGGGGTGTGGACTTTGAAAAAGCTCACTCATGACTGGAGACTGTAGTTCCTCTAATAACGTGACTCAGACCGACTCGGACCAATCACTGTCGTCTGGCTCCAAAATAACAGTATCAGGAAACAGCGGTGACGGATTTGGTCCGATTTTGCGAGAGCGCAAGGTAAGGCATTTTCTTTGAGTGACGTCAACATCTTTCTTTGTTCAGTGATAATATATGTCTATGCTTTAGCCACTTTAAGTAATCCCGGACAAGCCCCAAGTGTGCACAGAGACCAGATGTAAACTCCACACAGAAGGTTCCCAGCTGGAACCTGAATTGTGCCCCTGAGTTTATTATAATAATACTTATTTGTCTTGTTTATACAAAGCAAGCCATAATGTCTTTTAAAACTGTCAAGTACTTTAAAAGAATATGGAAAAACACTAAAGTAAAGGAGGTCTGCTTATAAGTGAAATCCTTGTAAAAAGAAAAAAAACATGTTTATGCTCATTTCTTTTATCATCTAAACCTTGAGGAAACCTATGAGTTTTGTGAGTATCAGCATTTTGCAGCATTGTATTGGCTAATTTAATGAACAGTTGTGGGACAAAAGTTGAATTAATTTAAAGGAACACATCTAATCACCAAAAGAATATGTGGAATACTCTTCATTTTAAAAACTGCTTATCAATAATGTCTAATAATCTTTATAAATGACACCAAGAATTGTTACTTTTATCTTTACAGATGATCTAATGTAACTTACCAGATACAGCGACATGTGGAAGATGTTTGGAATCTTCCTCTGTTTTCCAGCAAATTCCTGGTTCGTGTCGCCCAGATGCAGTCATGGCTGGTGAGGCATTGATCCAAAATTAAGATCACAATCACCAAGTCATGTAGACTTTGGCTTTATTTCAGATCTTTTGCTAGATATTTGGGGAAAAAAGGCGCCTGTTAACCGTTTAACACCAGAGTTTTCAAAAGTTCTTTGACTTACTATAACTTCTGCTTTAAGCCGCTTTTTTCTGCTTCAGAATCCGCTGGAATTATGTTGATCGCATCGACAATTGAAGTTACAGTATGTTAAAGAATGTGTTATTTCAGTGAGGTCTCAGGTGTTCAAGGGTTAAATAAATAATGTTGCACATCTTCAGTGTACATGAAGAATTAATGGAAGGAGACTTTATAAAGGAGATGTTTTCCAGTTTATTTGCACAGACTCAGAACTTTTGCCGTCACTCCAGACCGAACAAGTCTTGGCTGCTGCTGACAGAGAAATAGAAGCATTGCAGTCCACCCTTCCGAGCAGAAGAGTTATGACTTTGCTTGTTATCAGGGCGTTCTTTCTACCCAGGAGCTTTCTGTGCGCCCATTAATTCATGGGAGTGTTTGGGTTAAAATGCATAATGAGTTCATTAGGGGGGATTGGTGTAATCACGAAAGGTATTGCCTTAATTACTGGCGTGCGGCCAGACTGCTTCGTTCTCTGTGAAATCAGCCACCCTCCCTGTCCACAGAGCTTGCTAATTTAATTAAGTGTACAAAAAGCTACACCCTAACGTCACCCTCAGGGGCAATTATGGCACCAGAGATTGAAAGATCTCCGCTGGGGGTATTTTTACTCCCTGGCAGGAGATTGCTTGTGTCAGTTAGCTGATTGCATTGATTATATTGATTTGTAACAGCTTTTCGGGTAATTTCATCTGCAAAGGTGAAAGCAATACGGTGGCCCAGGAACTTTTTTATTTATTCTTTTTTTATTTAGATGCTGCGAGACTCTTTTGCCAAGTGATTAGATGAAATGGAGTTCCACAATAAGTCTTTTAACATTAGAGTTGGGGGCAGGGGGGTCGATGGTTTTTATTTCTCAAATAGGGTCAGGACAGGTTGAAAGTTGTGAATTCTTTTAAAGGCTTGACGTGGTTGAGAAGGAAGAGCTTCTTTCCTCTCTAGAAGTTATAGATGGCTCTTTAGGCTACTGTAAATCACATTTTTGCTGCATGATAAATATTGTGATGTATAAAATACTGTAGTAAATGTAAACATTTCGTTTCAAAACTGCATAGAAAAACGTATTACCTCAAGTAAACAGCTTTTAGATAGTCAGAAACAAATGTATTGCCGGTGTTGTAGCTCAACTTTTCCGGTTCCCACATTCAGATCCAAACAGAAGCCGAGTTTGTGAATCAATAACCACATAAAACTGCACGAAAGTGTGTGTCATCCCTCTTTGTATTTGTCGCCATGTTAGCAGCAGCAAACTTTCATTTAAAAAAAGGGCAAATGTGAAACAAAAAGAAGTTTGACAGCAGTTGGAGCACGCCCAATCAAGCAGAGGATTCAATGGTCACCTGTTAGTCAAAAGGCCACACCCCCATTTGTGTTCATTCTTGAAGTCAAATAAGAAAAAAAAAACACTGGAGTCAAAAAAAGTTCACCCCCAAATACAGATGTCACTGGAAAGTGGAGTTTAGTAATGTTCAACTGTTTAAACATTTTAGCGAGTCGAGCCTTGTCCAACAACCCCACACTGTGTATACGGTAACCTACAGTGGCCCTGAAGAGAATATCACATCAACAAATTACTTCACGCAAAAAAAAAATAAGAATAAAAACGAATAGTAAAAAAGCAAAACAAATGTTAAAAATTCATACCAAGTAACTTTCAGTTGAAATGATAGACAAACGTCATCATCCAATCAGTAGCTACAGCTACATGTGCAAAATGGAAAATACTTGTGTAGCGCTTTACTACCTTCCTTGAAGGCCCAAAGCACTTTACAGTCAATGACCCATTCACACACTGGTGGCGGCTCTGGTGGCAACTTTCCATCAGAGGCAATTTAGGGTTCAGTGTCTTGCACAAGTACACTTTGGTACATGGGCGAGCAAGGCGAGAATCGAACCTGCAATCTTCCGATCAGAGGTCAACCGCCCTACCACTGCACCACAGTCGCCCGCAAATGTCCTTGAATGGTTCAAAGATGACATTAAAATCGAACTGTGCAAAAAGGCCCTGAAAAACTTTATCTGATTGTAACAAACGTTTCCCCGAGTCCGGCAGCTCACTCACACAGAGCAGCCAGATAAACTGTGGTCCGAATCCTACCCCGAAGCTCACAGCATAACAAAGCATCCTCCCTTGCTCAAAGACATGAAGCTACAAAGTCCGGCTGCCCTGCTCGGAGACCCAGTTCGCTCATGCAGAGCAGTCGATCCGTCTTGTTCGCTCTCCAGAACCTCCTCTGGAGCACTACACTGTTTATACATGATGTAAAATCCAGCGCAGTAATGACGCAATCGGAATTGTTTATACACACCATGATCAGATCAACAATCGGTAAAACCCACCTATCTCGATAGGAAGGAAATTTTGATCATTAATCATTGTTCATTGATCATTGTTCACATGACGCGTTTATGTTCTGATCATGCATTTG
>NC_050514.1:11819693-11823909 GCF_002922805.2 Oryzias melastigma
GTCTTGTTCGCTCTCCAGAACCTCCTCTGGAGCACTACACTGTTTATACATGATGTAAAATCCAGCGCAGTAATGACGCAATCGGAATGAATTGTTTATACACACCATGATCAGATCAACAATCAGTAAAACCCACCTATCTCGATCGGAAGGAAATTTTGATCATTAATCTTTGTTCATTGATCATCGTTCACATGACGCGTTTATATTCTGATCATGCATTTATTCCAATTACTTGAGTCCATGTAAACACAACTAGTGATGTCCCATGTTACTGATCTTTTCTGGGTTCTGAGAAAAAGAAAAAAAAACATTTCGGAAAACACATTTAATTTACAGAAATCAAAATGAAATGGTGAAAAATAAAACACAAAAAGAAGCCGGAAAAGACAGGTACTATGACCTTCTGGGTCGCTTTTCTAGATCATTTCTAAAACATTGACTGTAAATTAAAAAAATAAAAAAAAGTTGACTGTGAGGGCAATCACTTCCAAGACAAGTGGAAATTGTTATGTTTTTTAGTGAAATACAAAACAACTGTGTCTACCAAACATGCCAAGAGAGTGTGGAGTTCATTATCAAGAGGCAAACGAGACATGAGAACTACAATAAACTAATTGGGAAATGTTGCCAAAAATTGACAGTAATTTTGGTAAAAATGTTTTTGTTTTCTATGTGAAGAAATGAAAAGTATGTCATTGTAATGAAATGTTTATTAGTTAATAGGCATATAATGTTAATAAAGTAGTTCATAGAATGTCAGTCTGAAAGGTTGGTCCTCAGTTATTGTTTGGAGCGGCTGTGGTGCAGCGGTAGCAGGGTTGACCAGTGATTGAAAGATGGCAGGTTCAATTTCACCCTTGCCCTTCCATGTGTCGAAGTGTCATTGAGCAAGACACTGAATCCCACAATGCCTCTGGTGGTCATAGGTTGCCGTCAGTATTCGACAGTGGAGCCGCCGCAACTGTGTAGGTGGGTAGACGAGACTGTGATTGGAAAGACCTTTGGATCTTCGAAGAAGGTAGAAAAGTGCTATACAAGTATTTACCATTTGTTATCACCTTCCAAATCTGTCCCTCTTTACAAAAAATCGTACAGAAAATGTAAGGATGCAACATCTGCTTTCTCAATTAGGGAGACAAATGTGGCCCAACAAATTAGCTTTAATTGCAGGCCCGTAACCTTTGCTAAGCATGGCACAGAAAAGAGGGGCTAATAGTTTGATGAGCAGTTCATCAGCGCTGATTAAGAGGACGGGATGACATGATAATCCGGAGGTGGTGTGGTCATTAAAGGTGGCCGGGGAGATCAAATTAGCTGATTAAACAACCTGCCACCCCGCAGATGTCGAACGGGCAGGAGGGCTGGCCCCGGGGAGTGATGGATGAGGAGGCGTGGAGGAGGCATTTATGTCCCTTGCGGGTACGAATGAAGTGTCTTCATCACTTTGGGGCCATTATCATGTCAAAAGGCGAGAATGGTGCTTGAGGGAGGGGAACAAGTGGAGGGAGGAGCGGCAGAAAGCCAATCTGCATTCTTGAGGTTTATTCATTTTCTCGCACACACACATACATAATCCCCACTCCCTCTGCCCCTCCTCTCGGGCTGCTCAGTTTACCGTAAGGCCGTTTAATTTTCCTGAAATAGGGATGTGACAGCTGTGTCATGCTGATGAGAAGAGTGGCAGTTTGTCACATGCCATCTATCTTAGCGGTGATTCTGCAGAACTCCCGTCTTCTCTTCTGTTCCGGACAATTCTTCACGTCTCTTCACTCTTTCTGACGTGCCAAACTTTTTCTCCAAGTCTGTCAGAGAAAATGAGAAAGAGGGCTGCCATAGGACGGAGACAGCGAGTAATATAACTTCCATTTCCCCTACATTGTTATGGGTCTCTTTACTATCTGACCTGACTCAATTATGCCAATTGGATGCCGCCGTGACACCATGTGGTTTCAGTTTAATGAAACCCAGAAAACAGGTTTAAATGTGAGTGAAAGTTTTAAAAAGGGGGGAGTAAAAAGACAGACGAAGGAAACAGCTTGTCGGTGGAATCTGCATCACTCAGCATAGATTACCTTGCAGAGCGAAGGACAATTTAAATGTTGGTGATGTAATTTCCACCTGTCAGTTCTGTCAGGGTGCGATAAATGTGGAGCCATTACATAAATGAGACATAAACCCCCACCGTGCATGCAGAACGTGGCGTTATCTATTCAGTTTTGTCAAAAGAACACAAATTAAACTAATAACTTGATCGGATTGGAAAACACTGCAAAGACGTTCTTCTAGCTAAAGACCGTGGGGTCTCTCTAAAAACAGAAGCTTGGTTTAAATTGTTGAGCCTGTAAAGTGGAGAATGTTCCCTGTGCATGTTGGACTCTGACATGGAGGCATTTTGACACGCTTTTGTTCTTAACCTATATAGACAAAAAACCAAATGGCTGGTTTTGGTGACTGCAGAATTTTCATCATAGTTGTTTGCAGATGATGTTCTTCTGTTTGGTTATTCCAACCAGAACCTTTCATGTACACTGGAGTGGTTTGCAGTCGAGTATGAAGCAGCTGGAATGTAAAGTAGCATCTCAAAGTCAGAGTCAATGGTTCTTAACTGGACTGCTTTGGGTTGGTGGAGGGATGCTCCCTCCAGTAGAGTGGTTTTTTGTGTTTTAGGGTCTTGATTATGAGTGAGAGAAGGATAAAGCCTCTGATAGTTTGGTGGATTGATGGAACAGGTGAAGCCAGGTCAAGTGATGTGGTTCTGGATTTCTCCTAGATACCTCACTGGAGAGGTGTTCTGGGCATGTCTCTCTTCCTTGCAGGAAGGATTTTGTTTCTCGGATGTCTGGGAGGACCTTTGGGTATCACAGAACTGCAAGATGTTTCTGTGGAGAAGGACATCTTTTTTGGTAGGTGCTGTCCTGGGACCTGACCCGGATAAGGGGGTGGACATGAACGGATGCAAAAAGGCTTTCAAGTGTCAAAAATACTTTTCAAAACCAGCAAAAATAACTAAACGGATCTAAAATGAAAGATTTAGTACCTAATTCTTACTTAACCCTTCCGCTATTTTGGGGGTCAAGATAACTCCAACCATATATTGATGTGTGATTCCTCACATGACAAATGTGGACAAAGGTGGAAAGGATTTTATGTCTGCCATGGACATTAGTGAAACTCAAAAAACAAAGAAAAAAGTTCAGCGCACTGTGTTGTGGGGTCCAGATGACCCCACTTATAATGTAAACAAGCCAAGGAGGGCGGAAGGGTTAACAATGACAAAGTCAAACAAAAGTGAATGTAGTAAATGATCATTTAAATGGTCACAAAACAACTTAAACTGACAAAGTGGCGGCTTGTATCCCTTTTTACAATGAAGGCCAAAATATCCACTTGAAAGAATGTTTTCCTTCACTGCCACTCAAAGATCAATCCACATTTTATTGCAGATTTAGTATTGTGACCTGAAATCATATTATCATGTCAATCAGACTTTCTCCTAGAAGACTTTTTAGTAACACGTTCAAAGTGCCTGGTGATTGTCTGCAACTGTAGTCATTTGATTGTTAATAAACAGCCACAAAGTCATTTTTTCTTTTTTTTTCCTAATTTGTTAATATTAATATGTCTCAGATTCACATAATTAAAACATGACTTTATTGTTTTGAGAAAAGCCAAAGTTGTTAAGGAAAACATTTCCAAATTTGATTGTGAGGTGAAAATGAAGGGCAAAGAAGCCAATTTCAGATCAGTGGACTCTGAAATCCAACACACTATAAATAACATATGAATAAAACCTTATACATAAGTATATCATATGAAAACATTTTTAATTATTGGTAAATGATGGTGGAGTTTAACAGCATCAAGACTGCACTTCCATCACATATTTCTATTTTACTTGATTCATGTTGGGGCTTAAATGATCAAAATGTATCTGAAATGTTTAGAAAGAATGGTGGTTCTACAATAATGAGGTCTTTATACTTTATGTTAAGAGAGATGTTGTGTTGGGTGAATAATTAGTTGCCAAGCATATAAATCATTTGGTCAAATAACAAAAAAATATTGGAGTCTGAACCGTTAATGGAACATTTTTAAGAATTCCATCCATCCATCCATCTTACCTGTTGAATCTTGTCATCCCCACTCAACCACTGCTGGTTGACGGTAGAGAACACCCTGAACAAGTCATCAGTCTGTTGCAGGCCCACACACC
>NC_050514.1:11824038-11846688 GCF_002922805.2 Oryzias melastigma
TTGTCAGCCCCACTCAACCACTGCTGGTTGACGGTAGAGAACACCCTGAACAAGTCACCAGTCTGTTGCAGGCCCACACACCCAAACACACTCACATTCAAACTTAGGGACAATTTAGGGAAATATGAAGTATGTTTTTGGACTGTGGGTGGAAGCACGAGTTCCTGGACAAAACCCACACCTCCACAGGGAGAACTCTACACAGAAAGGTCCTAGCTGGGATTGTCGCTATGAGGGAAGAGCACAAACCATTGTGTGATTGCACAGCCCAACTCGTCCCAACAATTTGGGGTATTTTCCTCATACCAAATCATTTCTCTTCCGTCAGTTTGACAGGACAACTAAAAGTGAGTAGTATGTTCTTCTCACATGCAACCTCCAGTGCACGTAATTTTACATTCAAGCTGACCCCTTAAGTTCATATGTAACCTCCACAAACAGTGGATGAGGCGGCTGTGGCTACGCCTCAGTCACTGTAAATGGTACCAGTTGCTTTGATGCTGTCACTCAGACAGATTGCCCTGTTCTTAACCTGTTTTTGAACCCTGCGTGCAACACAAAAGCCAGCTGTACACCTTCATACCAGTGCAAACACGTCTTCACATTAATGCCACTTTATTCATCGTTGTTACCTCATAAGTGGAGGAAGGACACATTCATTTTGAGTCAGCAGTAAGATCATGTGTCACACTGAAAACAGGCTGGATTAGAAAAGGTCAACAGTGCACCAAAGGCCGACATAGCTGAAAAGCATCATCATTGGCTGAACTGCCTAACAGGCCTGGGAAAGCAAACATCGTTATTTCAGATAAACACTTGTATTGATCGATATGTGAGGACGATTAAATGGTGTTTTTCAGACCGTTAAAACCAAGTCATTTGAGCCTTTTTTTTTAGTTCAATCTTTCATAGAATTCATCAGAATGTCAAGAAAAAAATTGAGTTTATTCACTTTGAAAAATGTTACTGGTGTTTAATGACTGAGAAAAACAAAAGAGTTTTTTTTTATTATTATTATTATTCATAAAAAAAGAAGAATCACCGAGCGTCAGTAATGTAGATCAGCATGGACTAGTTAGAGCTAGTAGACCTGAACATTGGGCCGCAGAGAAAGCCAGGATGGGAAGGTCAGTGTTTCTCTGGCTGTAAGGAGGGGGAGGTATAGTCATAGGTGTTGGCGGGTAGACAGAGGGGGGATTTAATTAGAGCGAGTGCCTGCATCTCCCTCTGGCATCCTGTTCCAAATTACTATTTGCTGCCAAGGGTTAACTGACCTGATAAATGGGATCAACCGCCCTTGGATACACACACACACAAACACGTGTTGCAAAGAAGAAACTAAACAACTTAGTTTTATTACCCAATTAAAATGCTTTAATATGTAGGTTTTAAGGCAATACACAGCATATTTTAATACACTGCACCAAAACTCTTAGCTGTTCAGAAAAATAAAGTCTGATATCTTTGGGGGCTTTCCAACTCATTCAGAGAAAGGTACTCTGTAATGGAGAAAGGAGTATATATTTTAAAGTGTTTATAATTGAAGGTACAAGTTTTGTTTAGTATGTTGAGGGATTTTCAAAGATAAGGATGATTTACACATCTGGAATAAAAAAAAAGACAAATATTATCTAAAAACTGGTATACTTTTATGACATATAAATATTTCACAGATTGACTTTAACACAAATTTAATCTTACTGATTGTGATTTATACTAGTTTTTTATTGTTTTTATTTACTCAGTAACTTAATGCAGTTATTAGACAGCTATAAACAGAGAAGAAGTTATTAGATTGGCACCAAAATCCCAATAATTAAGATGAGCATTGTGACTTTTTAATTTGAAAACTACTTTACTCAAACAAAAGTTGCTATAGTTGGTTTGTGAGGTATAGCTAAAGTGAATAGATTTTAGTTACATAAATCAATTGTGGTGATAGAAAACCCAAAAAAAGAAAAGAAAAATCACCAGTGAGCATGTTTTTTTTTTTGTTTACACAAAACAAAGGTTGTGTTAAGTACCCATTAAGCACAATTTACACAATGAAGATATGTATTTATTGTATATAATGCTGCGTTGCTTGGGCCAACCCTCTGGGTAAAAATTTATTTGAGAATACAAAGTCCTTTAAAAAATGTCACATTTCTGGGCATCTAAATGTATATTTTGCAAATCTTTAATCTTATTTTACACCCCACAAATTCTTACATACTTTCATTTAGTCTTTGCTGTTGAATCTGAATGGCAGCCTTACTTTATGTCAGAAGGTTACAGCCGAATCTTCTCTTTAATGCCGATTACAAAGTGAGGCGAATGTTGATAAGATGTTGCTCTGCAGTACATGTTTCATCCCAACCCAGAGCAGAAGTATTTTCATGGAGCTTCAGGGATGTTGGTGTGTGTGTTTGCACTGATCCCTGCATCTGAGCTGCATGTTAGTTTAAGGACCTGCTTTATGCGGGACGATTCATCTTCGTGAATCAGAGCTTTTGTGTTTCATAAAAGAAATACTCTAATTTTAGATCCTCAGAAGGTTCAGCAACGTTCACTTGGAGGTCAAATGTAACTGCACAGGTATAACTGTGTTTTTATTTATTTTTTGTGTGCTTAGTGGTTTGTATGTTGCCTACAGTGTGTGTGCACAATCTTATTTGCACAACAGACTAGTCATAAGACAATAACTGCATAACTTAAGAAATACAGTGTGATCTTATTATAGGATCCTTTAAGTATGCAGAATCCATGAAGACTTGAAGATGGCAGATGATAATCACCATGTTGATTTAAGCTTGTTTGTGTCTGCAGTGAAGCCAAAATGCGGTTCTAGCAAATCCACAGCTGTGTTTTGGCCCATACTTACTTTCTACCTTCATTAAGACCCAAATCCCATTCACCACAACAAAGAGGCAGAGCTGCCACGCAAACCTCCAGCCGGACTACCAGGAGCATCGCAAAGATTTAGTGTCTTGACCAACGCCAGTGATAGCCCGGCGTCAAGCCTTTACTTTTCATTAAAGGTTCCCTGCTCTACCTCTGTGCCACAGCTAGGGCGAACTTACCATATAGGCAAAGGTGGGCGATTGCCTGGGACCAACACACTCAAACTGAACACTTAGAAATGTCTAAAACAAATTTTGCGCCCATTATATTTAACTCTGTTATGAAGAAAACACCTTAGATCACCGAAATGGCATAAGACTGATCATGTGAAAGTGCTTTGTCCTCCCATGACCCTCTGCAACAACAGAATATTCTAGTCAACAAAGCAAGCTAGCCAGCAGAGAATTTTCCTTTTTCCTTTTTGATTTCAACTTTTCAATTGAAAATTGCTTTGGGCGGTTGGATATAATTGGGGCGGTTTTGGGATCAGTTGAGCAACTTCAAAATATGTTTCATCCAGGAACATGTGGTCATGGCGGCAGGTGAACCAATGCCTCACCTGCCACCATGACATTTGCAGCCTACTAATGATAAAATAACCTGCTCCAAAGATGCAATTTATACTTTTGATCTTAATCATTTCATTTTATCCTCAAAATCACTGTATTTTGTATATCTCCTGTGCAATTTTACTGCAGACTGCAAGTTTTGCCCTTTGAAATTATTTCAGTTTTTAAATGCTTATCAAACAACATTTTGATCCTTGACATTGGTTCTGTCTACTAGTGGACCAATGAAGAGCCTAAATAAACTGCTAAGTCCACCACTGGTCACAGCTGCCATGTTTTAGATGAAGGTCTCCATCATCTTCAAAGGTCCTAAATGTTTTTGTGAAGCAGCAGCATTCTGTTTAACTTATTTTGGTTCTTTATGTGCATATTTATAACCTCGCAATGCAGCTCTGGTAAATTGACTTCTTTTTTTTTTTTGGGAATTAGGAACCCTTTTACGAAATCCACAAAAAACTTTGCAATATAATTTTATATTAGATAGTGATACTATATAGTGACCTGTAGTAGTAATTAGGTAAGTTTTTGCTCACATCAAAGATAATTTAAGATGTTGAAACATAGAAATGAATGTTTAGGGGAAAAAAAACATATTATTTTCTCAAATTTCCTCTACACATTGAAACATGGTTTAACTGTGTTATAAAACAATTACTTATCAACAAATTTTGCGATTTTCAATACAGCAAATAGACATAACAAATAACAATAAATAAGTTATTCTCAGTTTTGAAAAGTGGCAAAACTTTTCCCAACAAGAGTTTTTTGAGATTTCATGGAAGCAGCCAATTTTAAATGAGAAGGAAAAGCCCTTCTACTGCCCCTAGTGGAATCATGATGAACTACAGGCAGAATACTTGGACTAAGTTATCTACAGTACAGTGGAGTTTTAAGGAAAGTTGGAATCATAATAATGCATGTATCAAATATAATAGTAATGTTTATACTGGTTTAAACAATCAGTAATAATCACAGGTGAATTGAATATGATATTTTCCCATGAAAAACACTGAAGCATCAATCCAGCACAAACACTGTACAACCCTTTAGCCTTTACTTTTGATTAAAGAATTTTTTTATTTTGCTTGAAGAAATCCCACTCCAACACAAAATCTCTATAATATACACTATGAAAAAGAAGAAAAAAATACTTGATTAAATTTAAACTTCAAGATTATTGTTGTTAAGGACAGTTACCTTTATAACTCTTCTCGGTAAGGATAATTAGAGTAAAGGCTTCAGCGCAGCTTATTGTTCCTCAAGATTTGTGAAGTAAATTCAAAGAAAGGTTAATTTCTTCATACAGCTAATCTTTTAAACTAATGAATCTCTTTCTAGTAATGCTGCGAGCCCCGCCTTCACCAGATCATTTCAGTTCAAGGCCATCAATACTCCAGATTTTGGAATGAATTGATCAGCTTCTTGATTTTCGTCGATAGACTAATGCAGTCACATTAGGATTTGTCAATCTGTGAAATTGCAGCAGAGGTAAATCACAGTTCTGGTGTGTTTTAATGGCTCAAAATTGATTTGAGTGTTTGTCACAGGAGGTGTGACAAATCGTAGTCCTCCTACAACAGGACGGTAAAGAATAGAGTTAAAATTCCTGAAGGACTCCAGATAGATGTTAGTATTCAGATGAGTTTTACTAGATGCAACATTTAACATGAATGTTAATAAAGCAAAACCCAATTCATCTTTTGTTGTTTCAGTATCCACACTGCTTTAATTGCACGTTTCAGCAGCATCATCCAGTCCATTGTTGGCCCACTTTGTCTGAGGTGGCTTTGATTCAAGTGCCTTCTTCTGTTTCCACTCATCTTTTCTGAACTCGCTGTTCATTATTTCTGCTGTATTTACAGCCACAAGGCTAGACGGGTCAGGGAGCTCATCCCTCTCTGTCAGCGTGCTAATTGGTTTGAATGGAAAACCCCACCTCCCGATAAAGCGTGCATACTCATTCTTTAAGGCGGTCTAAATCATTCGTGGTCAGCTTGCTACAAATAACACTAGAAGGACAAATTTTCCAGCATTCATGTTTGTACAAAAATATTTTCTGAGGGATTTAACCAATGTAAACGTCTAAGAAAATACATTTTTCTGATATAAACTGAAACTTTAAGTACTTGTATATGTCATATTTAGCTTGTAGATGTGAAATTTTCTTAATTTTTGTTAATTTATTATATAATTACAAAGCAGGAACTTGCCCAGATTTAGTCAGCCCTCCTGTGGGATGCGGGTAAAATACCAAGGGGAGCGAATCTGAGTGCTGAGAGTTGGGGTGCCTTATCCCTCCAAGCCCCTAAAATGCATAGAAAACTTTACACCAGTTCATCTATCCAAATATGTCTTCTACTGTAATCTATTTGAGGAATCTTCTAAGTTTTGTGTTGGATGCACTTCCTGACACTACCTTCTGTGTTTGCCAGGCTTGGGACAGGCACAAGCAGGACACTGGCTTGTGGCCTGTTGAGGCTTCATTTACCCTTTATTTTAACTTTTGTTTGTTCATCTGTCCATCCATCCTTATCTTTCTCGTCTTTTATTTCATTTTTATGTATTTTATTGTTGTTTTTGGTGATTTCCTTTGTTGGTTTATTTATATATTATTTTTTATATTTACTTTTATTTCCTGTATTCAGCCTTGGCTTGGAATGTCACATGTCATTGTTGTTGAGGTCAATAAAATTTTTGTTCTCCATCTTTTGAACACGTTTCTATGACTGAATTGTCATTTACCTGGTGAATAAAGTGTAACAGTCTCAAAGAATGTTGTTTTTTTCATCATTTCCCTTCAATCCTTACATCCTTCCTCTGTGTTTTGTCCTGGTGTGTTTTTAGCTCCTGCACCTACCATATTTGCGTTTATCCTCTCTTTGTTGACTTTTAATTTGTACAAATATTCTTTTGAGATTATGACTGTTTGTGATGGTGTGTTTGCTCTTGGGTTCACTGACGTGTTACATTTTGGGAAACTTCCAGATGAACTATAGGCTGGGACTGGCTCTGCATGAACAATCTGAGGAATTAGCCATTCAGAAAGTGTCAGAGGCGCTAAGACGCTGGGATGAAACGCTTACGGAGAGATTAGTCTCGTGTTCAACTCCAAACTTCAGTCCCCATTTTAAATGTGTGTGTTGTCTTGTTTAGCACACACTTGTACAGACATGTCATCAAATGTGTACTGCTGGAATCTGTGAAGTTGTGATTGGATACACTAGTTTGGATCAAAACAAGCTCTCAACCTTTTCACGGAAACATTCCCCATTTGAAAATGGAGCAACCCCCGTTTCCACACTGTGTTCCTTCCTTATTTTTGTCCCTCTCCAAGTAACCTTTGCGTTGTGTCAACAGATAAATAGGGCAATAAGGAGATATTACTTGAGTCCTAACAGCAGTAGATAAATTCCTCAAAGCAGAAAGCATGCCAGAAGACCGGCTATCACCAGAAAAGTGCCGTATCCTCAGTGCAGCAATGAATACAATTTTTGATAATAAATGTTTGACCAGCAACGATGGGGAGGTTGGAAATAAACTGTTGGGATGAAACTGAGGGACTACAGTAAACACCCAGCGGACGGAGATCTTCAAACACTCCTGATGACTCTGAACATCCTCATAAATGGGCAGATAATGCATTGCAGAGAGGCGCAGTGAGATAGCAGGGTGAAAGTAATGATGCTTTTTTGTGACTGATAGACCGCGTTTATCTCTTATCACACAATGGGACTCTTGTATGGGTGACCGTAAAGCACAGGCTGTTAGATACAGAGACCGATTAAATGGTTGTAAAAGCGCGGCATTGGAATGGATCAGGTTCAAAAGAAGCTTTTGTTTCCATGGTGTCAAAAAAATAAGAAGCAGGTGAGTTGGGAAGCAGTTTGGAGAGTCACAGGGTTGGAATTCCCCGATCTAGACTCTGAACCTGGGCTGTTTTATGTGTGCGACATTCTTTACAGTTTATCCCATGTGAGAAATTGTCTTAAGCTGCCTTGAAGGAGCTCAGATCAAACATGAGAGAGCTAACAGATTGGACTCAACCTTTCTGAAACAACAGTGAAATTCCACACCATTGAAGGTGAACAAACTTGCACCTTTTTTTTTTAATTCAGGGTGTATTTTTTAGCATTCAGCTTGCCTATTTTAATGATCCAATCACTTTCAACTCTGTTAATTAAAGTTTTAAATCCCCAAAACAATTCTAAAGTTCAAATCTTTAAGTATACTGAAAAAATGGCTTGTAACTAAAATATATATATATATAGTTTTATTGTTTACAAAGAAGTGATTTTTTTACTATCAGCTCTACTGTCCGTCAGTCTGGAGGCTGTAAAAACAGCTCGGTTTGTTTGGAATGGGTAGTCTGAACGATTCTTTTCTTACTCAAGGACGTAGCATGATTTATGTCCTGTTTGAAAAGGACATGAGAATTGGCCGAGCGAACGTGTTTGACCATGAAGCTGTGTTGTTTTTGGCAAAAACCACTGGCAGCACAAACATCTCTGACGGGCTGAGGAGGTGGAGGGTTATAAACAATGAACGTGCAGAAAAAGAAAGCAATGAAATCTTCACAGCCTTTCAGATAAATGTTATTTCAGAGGATAACTTTTCACAAACTCCATGCACACAACTGTTTGGGCCACCCCAGAGTTTGTGACTTTGGTTACTTCTGGTCATGTGCAAAAACTTGTCTAAACTTTGGTGCAAAACAAACAAACAAACTGGTCCGCCGGAAAATCATGGTTCTTGTTTTACTTTCTTTTGTGGTTTCACTAAAGCCTAAATGCAGACAGACATCGGCACACAAGAGCAAAGGTCTTCTGGGGAGATATGGAGCCAGACATTTCTAGACAGTATACTTTTGTTTTCTTTTTTTGCAGAAGCCAGGGCATCATATTCTGACCCAGTGTACCCGAAACATTTTCTTCTTTCTCATCTTTTTTTTTTTTTCTTTGGATCGGGCTTATTTGGGGCAACTTCAGGGTCCTGACTGAGACCAACAGTTAAAAATGACCAAGAGTAACTGGTTACAGACTTCAGTATCCAAAACCGGAAGTCCTCGACTGAAACTGGAAGACTCCCTGTATCACTCAAAAATAACTTTATTTTAATTGGCAACCCTAATGTTTACGGTTTATCCTGCTTTAAGCTTTATTGATTTTTTTTTTGACAATTCTGAACACTTCTGAGTTCAAGTTAGGGTTAGTGTTGGGATTAGAGTTAGGGTTAAGGTAAATTGTATAATTTCCGCTTCTGGACGATGTCAGGCGCCATCTTGTCTGCAGCCAGGTCGCTCTCATATTTATTCTTTCTGGCTCCTATCAGACTTTGTAACACTTGTTGATGGAAATGTCTCATTCTTATCATTTTAAACATTTTTAAACAATAAACTCCCATCAAGAAACACTAAATAATTTGTTGGGCACATCTCTACTACTGGTACTTACAGGTTGGAATGCCCTGGAATGTCACTCAACATTACATTACGCAACATCCATGCGTCTTCTTATCTTACTTGGTTCTGGGTGGGCCACATTGTTGCTGGAGCCTATCCTAGCTATTTCAAGACTAGCTACAGTCAAGACAGCTTACCAGTCAATTTCACAGTCACCAGCTCATACTCTAACAAAGTGGGATTTGGAGCCACGAATCCACCTGTGAAGCACTTTTTAGGACTGTGGGAGAAAGGGGCGGAGCTACAGTGAGGCAATTTTTGAGTCAATATTAGTTATTAGTTATTGAGAAAGATTAAGAATTAATCAATATAAGCTTCTTTAAGGAAAAATAACAAAAGAGCCCCTCAAATTATTTACTTAACCCTTTTATTGTGAAGGGAAGAATTCATTGTACTTGTGTTGTGAACCCTTGCATTGTGGAAGCACAACTTCCACTCTGCTGTTCTCATTTGCCACCCTTTCAAAGTCCTCTGCCCCCCTCTCGCTCCCACATATAAAATGTTCGAGCTCCACCTTTGGTGGTAGAAAACCAGACAATCAACAGGTAGAACATGCAAACTACACACAGGAAGAACAGGGCCTTCTTGCTGTGAGATGAGTAGTAACCACCACACAACTGTGCAACAACACATGTTGACAATGTCCAGGCTCTTTGCAATGAAAACAATCCAAAACAAGCGAAAGCGTGTGAGCTGTTCCCCACTTCCACCCAAATCTCTCTGACTATCCATGTCCAAACATGCCCTTCATATGGCTTTTACCTGCTGTTTGCTTTGCCTTCATCTGTTCTGTTTATATTGATAAATTAATGCTAGTTTTCTACATTCCATGAAATATTGTCTTGACTAATGTGTGCAGCAAAGATTTTCATTAGCTCTTACTTGATGAAGGGGGAAAAAATGCAGTTGGGAAGGGCCAAAGTAGCAAAGGCAGACAGAAGGAGATTCATGTCCAGTGGACTAGATGTCATATGGTAAAGCTCAATATCGGTTAATAAATGATGGGGACGGGGTACAGGGACTGAGAGGAGAAGTAGAACTCTAATAAATTACCTTTATCTCCATAATGAGACAGCATTAATTTTGGTCTCAAGGTCTGGCAAAAAGCACGCTGATTTATCATGTGCATTTAACGTTGTGGGAATTAGTCTAATTACCAGGGACACAGGGAGCTGATTTCCACTCCACAGAAAGCCCATTGTGCGGCCGGATCATTTATCACAACCGTGGCGTGGACGCCGCGCTCAGGACCTTGGAAAGGTGATGTCTTCAAAAGCGGTGTGTGGCACAAACAGAGACGCGCGCCGTCAAAGCAAACTGATCAATCTTGGAATGAATCAGTGACAACAAACCAAACAGTTCCTAGTGTTTTCTTACTGTAGTTTCACACTGAAAGGTGAAATGTTGCTTCATGTCAGCTCCTGTTCTCTCCTCTGAGGGAAATCTCTTATCAATGGGAAGCTGTGACCCAGTGGAAGTGACCGACGCTCACACCGAGAGCTCAAGAGCAAACTTTGATTAGTTTAAGGACAGGGCAGGCCGTCTCACAGATGTGGTAATGATTGAAAAATATGCCTGTAATTACTGATAAGCTCTTTGATGTTTCCGTAAACTCCTGATGGCCGCAAAGTTAACCACCGCTTAACTTATCAATAAAACTGCGGCTTTGTTGTCAAGGGCCGGCGGCCTCTTTGAAGCAGCTTTTTTCTCATGGCTGGGAAGGTGAAAACTGCATTTGGAGAGCTCTGCAAGGTCCAAGAGGACAGCTGTTTGCAAAGAAATATGATGGAGAAGAATGAGCATTTCGATCATATCAGAGACTAAATAAAAACTGTTACAAACTTTAACGGTTTCATGTAAACCTTTGAAGCAAAAAAAAAAAAGACAGAGAACAGGTAATAATTAGCCACAGAGGATACTCTGTAACAAACACTTGGTGGCGCAGCTGTTTGAAGTACAGTATATATTTTGCAAACATAAAAAAATTATAAAAATTAAGGGGAAATTATATAAAAAGGCTACTTTATTCACAACCAAGGTGACATATCCATGTTTTCAGTCACTACAGCCTTTTTTAATTTTACTTTTTTATGACAGTGTCATAAACTATTTATTTCCTTATAAGCATTTAATAATTTGACTAAATTTAGCTGCAAACTGGAGGTCAGTTTTGCATCTTATTTTAACTCATCATGCCTTTAATGTGTTTTAATTTCTGATTTTGACTCGTTCAAGACAGTAATTTGACAAAAAATAATATTCGTTGTTTTTTCTTTGATGAGACAAGAATGGTGCAGCTGATGGAGGAGGAACGGCTTTCATTACTCCTTAATTTAAATGTTTAAATTACCCTCAAATAAAAAAATGAAGAGGCTGAGGGACACAATCAGCAAGCATGCGCACATTTGTTTTCAATCCTGGAGAGAACCTGGAGACAGGCCGCAATCTGAGGAGGACAGCTGATGCGAGGACCTTTCATTTTCCAGAGGTCAGCTTCACGCTGCAGTCCAATCTCAAATGAGGACTTTGATTTGTAAAAGCAGAAAGGATTTCAATTTTCAGAGGATGCTTTGGCTCCAGCGCATGCGCATCTTTATTACAGGGCATTAGGGGTGACGATTTAAAGCTGCTGAAGAATAGTTCAGATGATAGTGACATCCGTGAAACATGTAAATCTGACACGCAAACCTTAAAAACGTATCCGTCTTCTAAACGAAAAAACAAAAATATATTGTTTCTATAGGTTAAAAAAAAACATTAGTTTACGGTTCCAAAATACTATGCATCGATGATTTTTACTTTACAAAAACTTCACTATGAAGGTAGCTACAATATTTTTACAATTTCTCCTTCAGTTTAAGATCTCCTTAATTTGATTTAATTTTATTTCGATCTGCAACAACAAAGCAATTTGTCTAAAAAAATCAACCCCAAACAGTAACATCTTTTTAAATGAAATTCTAAAAAATAAAATACATGATCAAACGCTTTTATAAATGCTTCTTAACTGTCATTTCGGCCTAAATGAATTATTGAGCGTAAAATTCATCTTTTTTTTGCATGTATTTGAATAAATGGTCATTTGTTTGCGTTGCTTTCATTTTATTTTTTCCTTAAATTTGATTGTATTTTTATTCTCCCGCAAGATGTGCTGACCGCCGATCGTGCGGTGCGGTGCGGTGCGGGGTTCTCTCCCCCCTATAACCGCAGCAACAGCTCGGCCTTTTTCAGGTCTTAAAATGGAATTAGCTCACATTAAGCAACAGGCCAATTAACTTATAGCCTCCTCTGCCAAGTCATTACGCTTTTATACGGTTTGTGTGCAATTCTTGCTCGTAAACTTTTATGGCGCTGCTGTGGCCTTTGTGTGCGCCATTCTTCAGATTCAAACGCAGTTCTGTTTTCTGCAGCACTGACTCTTTTGTGCAGTCAGATCACTGTTTGGAGCAGCTTTGATGCAGTCGGAGGTGTTTGCAGACGGGACGGAGGTTGGACATTACCTCACTCTGAAGGCTTTCTGGAGGGGGGGCAGAAACGAGCGGGTAATTAGCTGATTAGAGGCCGGTCAGAGCAGCTCAGCCGTCAGCCAATCCGAGCGCGCACCTGCCTTCTGTGGAGTTGGTGGGATGGCTGATGGAGAGATACCTCTGTGGTTTGTGAAGGACGGCGCGCAGAGTGACACGTGAAGGTGTAACTTCTAATGGAGGAGCGCGAGCGCAGGTGCCACTAACCCACACTGCTTTCTAGGAAGACTGCTGGAGGCAGATGCGTTTTGGAGCGCCGCTTTTTTGCAGAGGCTGCGCGCTGACGCACGGCACAGGTGCGTTCCCCAAACCTGTGCGCTTTTCTCTGTGCTCCAACCCGCCATGGAAAAGTCCAAAAACTTCAGGATTGACGCGCTGCTGGCCGACGAGGTCACGCGCGTCAGCCAGGACTTGAACACCGACAGTCCGGTGGAAAGCCCGGTGTCCTGCCGGCGCGCGGGCACGCCTTCCCCGAGGGCCGCTCAGCTCCAGACAGGGATCATTCCCAAAGCGAGCGTCCTGGGTCTCCCTCATCCGGGAATCGCTGCCATGTCCCAAAGTGCGATTCCCGGCATCTACCACGCACCCATCTATCCATTGTCGGCCTTGGGCGGGCAGCACCCCGCGCTGGCGTACACGGGTTTCACGCAGCTCACGCAGACCTACCCGGAGCACCTGAAGGCGGCTGCCATGGCTGCGCCTCTGCCCCTGGAGCACTGGATCCGAGCCGGGATCATGATGCCGCGGATGCCGGACTACAGCTGTAAGTCAGCCTGTGTACGCCAACTTTAGAGCTCTAATCACAGAACACACTCACAAAACAGGAAATTAGGCTTTTATTCTGAAATTATTTTATTTTTAAAGCAACTGAAAACATAGTAATCTATTAAGAATCAGATTAATAATGATGGATGGTGAATATATTTTTTTATGATCACAGAAGATCAGTTTACTTAGAGCTCCAATTAAAGCACCTCACCAAAATGGAAATCATGCTTTTATTCTGAAATAGTTTTATTTTTAAAGCAATTGAAAACACATTAATAATCTATTAATAATTGGCTAATTTATCAGTAATGGTGGAAGTGACGATTTTTTTTTTAATTATCACGGAAGATTAGTCTCCTTAAAGATCAGAATACAGCATCCACCCACCAAGAGATGCTTTTATTCTGAAATAATTGTATTTATAAAAAATTGAAAACAATAATATATTAATTTGGCTAATTAATTAACAATGATGGGGGTTGTAGTTTATTATTATTTTTTTGATTCCCTATTGCTAATCATGATTACTATTAAATATTTTTATTTAATATTGTTTGAATTTTTATTTTTTATTTCTATTTTGACAGCTGCAAAGATGTCTATAAAATAATGTTATCATATTTTGAGGCCTGTACGTAAATAAGAATTTAATGTCAAACAGAAAAAAAGCAGCTTTTCAGATTAATTGTTTTTCTTTAAGCCCCTCCCACCCCCATAAGATTTAGTATTGTAATTTACAGTCTATTTTCAGCTGTGCTCATAATATTTCATTCACTGTATAGTTGGAGTCCTTCATGCGGGCCATATTAATAAGTCATCCGGTGTACCTCGCCGTGCAGTGGCCCACAGTCTTCAAGTCTGCATCATATATATTCTTCATTTTGGCCACATTTATATCTCTATAAACGCCAGCAGGATGACAATTGTCTTTGTGGGACGAAGGAACTATAAACAAACACCTAAAACGTTCTGTAGTTTTGTCAATAAAAGCCCGAAAGCCTCCATTGAATTTTCATTACGTTAATGGCATGGCTGCGTTTTTATGGCCTCTGCGCCTGCTTCTGTTGTGTCTCAACAATAAACTAGAGTAAAGCCATTACAGTTAATGACGGCCGGAGAGTGCTGGCATAGGTGTGCCTTCTGCTACCAGCAGCTTTACAGTGAACTTGTCACGTCCTTCAACATCAAGAAATGCCTCCAAGTATTCTAGATGTCCAAGCAAAATAGGCTAAAAAAAACACAAGTTCTGAACAAATAAAGAACCTTGCAGCCCAAAATCACAAATTATAAATCAGTAAATTTGTGTTTAACTTTTAGTAACTCTGTCTGATTGATCATTTTACCTTTCCTCTTCCAGCAGGCCCTCAGTCTGGCCTACTGGGGAAATGCCGGAGGCCCCGCACCGCCTTCACCAGCCAGCAGCTCCTGGAGCTGGAGAACCAGTTCAAGCTAAACAAATACCTGTCCAGACCCAAGCGCTTCGAAGTGGCCACCTCCCTGATGCTGACTGAGACACAGGTAGGAAGGCAGCCGCTGAAGATTCACCATTTCAGCCCTTCAGCAGCAACACTTGGGAGGAACCTTGTAAAACATTTAACTTCCAAAGTAAAATAAACCTTTAGATTAAAAAATATTAACCTGAAAGCTAAATATTAAACTGTAATTTTCAAATAAACAACACAAATCATTTCAGTAAAAAATTAGATTATTAAAATTGACTTAAGTGCAACAACAGATTTATTCACAACTATGTGCTTTTTTTGTTTTTGTGGGGTTTTCTGCCAAAAAAAAAAAGTTTTTTCATTTTTGTCTTTGATTTAATATAAGTTCAAGTTCAGATAAACTTTTTTTTTTTTTTTTTTTACCAAATTTTTATTTTTTTGCCCTAAAAACATGCATACAATAAACCAGGCTAATCAAATCTAATAACAGATTATTGAATACACATTTTAAATCAGAATTATTTAAAAATATATATATATTAATACATCTAGTTATGTTGTGAAATAACAACAAAGCCAGGCCAAAACAGACATTTTTTACATCTGGAATAGTGATTTAATTTCTTTGTAGGTTAAGATCTGGTTCCAGAACCGGAGGATGAAGTGGAAGCGCAGCAGAAAGGCGAAGGAGCAGGCCGCTGCGTCCAACCAGGTGGAGTCGGAGCGGTTGCGTAGTGGAGAAAAGACTTTCAGCAGTAAATCTGAGGAAAGAGGACGAGCTCTTCACTCTAAGGACAGGGGGATGGACCTCAGCTATGAGGAGAGAGAGGAGGAGGTCGAAGAGGAGGACGTGGGGGACGAAGAGGAAGAAGATGAAGAAGAGGAGAGCCATCACGCGTACCCTGTTGCTTTGGGTACCCGAGGTGCGATTCCTCGATCCACAGACTTCTTGCAGAGCAGCAACAGCTACGGTCCTCACAGCCCATTCTCTGAGGACGAGCTGGAAGGAGTGCAGGTGGGAGGAGGAGACAGGAAGATCGGAGCAGGACTGTGAGGAGACTCCAGATCGTCCTCGGGAATCTCCTGAGTGTTACACAGAGGTTTCTTTGAAAAATGTGTTAAGCTACTTGAAAAAAACATACTCCAAAAACCTTTTCAGTTTCCACCCAGGAACAATTTGTGGGACCTTTTGTGAAAACACTTTTAGAACACACAGAACGATGAGGATGTACCGTTTCATCAAACAGAGTACTGTACATTTTGTAGCATGCATTAAAACTATTATAATGAGAGCACCACCACGGTCCTGATGTGGCTCATCTCATTTTCATATTTGCACATCCTCTACTCACATTTACATAAACAAGAAAAACACATAAAAAAAATATTGAAATATTGTTCTGGAACCTGCAGACTCTTCCTGCCTTTCTTCTGCTGAGGTGAGTTTTCACTCGAGGAGACGGGGAAAAGAGACAAAACAGTTGCGGATGCATTCTCTAGTAAAAGGTGGCATTGAAGCAGCTTCAATAAGAACATTTTGAGCTGAGAAACAAAAAAAAAATAAACACATTTTCTCAGCAAACACATATAAAACTGAGTTTCTTTTACTTCTGTGAACTGATGTGAATATCTTTGCTCTTTATGTCTGTCACTTTGATGTGTGTCCCTCAGATGAGACTTGGATGAACCTAATTTATTTGAATGACTGCAAACGGTGAAATCATATCTGTATTTATCTATGACTTGCTTGTGGTGTTATTATAAAGCTTTAAAAAAGCTACAACAAAAAATAATAAAAACAACATTTTTGTTTGAGCTCATTTTACGGGTTGTTTTTTTTTTATTTTTGTAGTTGATTTCCTAAAAATTCCCAAAGCAACAGCCTTGCACCATAATTTACATATGAAATCATTAAAAATGTCATCAGATGTTGAACTTTATTCAACAACGAGGATCTGAAAGATAATTTAAAACCTTTCCGGAGGCTCAGAAATCCTTTCTTAAGTAAACTGCAAATTCACCTACAAATTATACTATCTTTACCACTTAAATGCATACATATAAATAGATTTTAAAAAACCTCTGTGACAGAATCACAAATAATTTGTGTAAAGCAAACAAACATACTATGCGTTTTCTTTTTAAATTAGGAACAGGAACATTTCTTCTACTGGCCTTTTCATCGGACCTCTGTGGTTCTCAAAGCAAATTATGGTTTTAATTTACTGCAAAGCCTTTTAGATATTAATTACTTGGTGGGGTTTACTGATAGCCAAATGATTAAGTTAATGAATAGGAGGTAAAGTCATAAAAAGCCTGATGGTGAGTGGTCACACAGGCCCATTTTAATTACCAAGAGCAACAGTGCGATGAGTGTGTGCGACTGCACTGAGTGTGTGAGGAGCCGTGATGAAGGAGCAGAGAGGAGGACGTGGGGAGCAGCACCACACACACTTATATGGTAATCAAATGCACTTTTATTAGGCGGAAAAATTCGTCTTTTCAATTTATATAAAAAATAATTTAAGTACGGTTTGTTTTTATTAACTCTCTGAGGTAAAAACTGCTCCTCAAATCAAACCAAACAGTAATTGATGCAATGTGTCAAATATGGATCTGAACTCTCAGCATGAAAACAAACATCACAAAGTGTGACAAGATCACTTTAATGATTTATATATATAAGAATCATAAAAATTAAAATGTGTTGCTCATTTTTTGGTAGTCATGAACAATTTGCTTTTTATTCATTAGCATTTCTGTCAGCATTTGCTTCCTGTTTGGCCCTAAAAAAATAAGAGCACCTTTTTTAAATGAAATTTAATGACATTTTATTTTTGGGCATAAAACAGCTCTCTTGTAAACTCCAACTTTTCCATTGAACTAAACTTTCAGTCAAGATCAAATCAATCCAAAAACCTAAAACTATTTTATTTGTCCTTGCTTTGTTTGCTTGTTTATTTAAGACATGGACAGCATATATTAATATAACATTTAAAAATGCAAATATATAAGATTGTAGCCTTTTAGGTTAATTTCCATCATTAATCCCGATAGAACAGGTAGATGGTCTCTAAGTAAAAATACGAGTTCAACCAACACAGAAAGTCAGACAACAGCAGATATAGAAACAACACAAACTGAGTTGTCAATAGAAAAACACAACAGTAAATTCATAAACATGAATGGGACAAAAGGAAAGGAAAAAAGTACATGAAGAAAAAAAAACAGATTCAATAAAATAATAATAACAAACAAAATTAAAACAAAAAATGTGATGTGGATCTGCAGCAATGTTAAATAAATGAATAAATAAACTGAAAATGATTAGGAAAAATGAACAATATCATATGATAAATACAATGTTGAGTCATCACTTAAAAAAATTCAGATTCAGAGAAGATCATTTGGGTGAATGGTTTTAGTAATCCTCATCTCTTACTGCCTCCTCCCTTCCATCATTTCCCATCAGTTCTCTGATAACAGAAGGTCTCTCCATAACCTCTCCACATGTAGGCCTCATTTTTGTAGTTCTTTATATCAATAACTTGTAGTGATTCTGATGATTGTACGTACAATTTTATTTCATTTTTTGCAAAGAGTGTTACAACTCAGTAAATAATAGTCTGGATCATGCTGACAAAAAACTAAGAGGAAACAATGGAATTTCAGTGGTAAATGTCAAACTCTGACTCAAGGTGGCGCTGTTCCTGAAGGTCAGAGGTTGTTTGTATGGGTGGACACGTTGGTAGTGTGTATAAGGAGAAGAGATAAGCAGAAAACGGCTGACATAAAAATGCATTCTGTACTGGAAAACAGATCCCTAAAAAAGAACAAAAAAAAAGTTTTTACCTTATTGGCAGATTTTCTTCAAATAAAGCAGAAAATTTCCCATTGGGGTTTGAAAACATTATTACTAACACTTCTTATTTAGGAAAAAACTTTAGCCAAATAGACATCTATCCATTTTGTAAACACACTTTGTCCCTTTTGGGGTCACGGAAGAATAACCCGGCCATTTACAGGGAAGTCAAAAAAAAACTGTGTGGTTTTCTAGAATATAGTTTCTACAGAGCAGCAGGAGTTCAATAGGAATTTGCCTCTGAGTTGGGAGTGGGAATGTTGTCCCCAACTTAACATTACCGGTACAACAAAAATGGTGAGCAACATTGGAGATACCCCGCCGTACAGTTATGATGACAAATCAGACGAGGAAAACAAAGTAGTGCTGCCACAAACGATTATTTTAATAGTCGACTGATCCCCGATTATTTTTTCTGATTAGTTGACTAGTTGGGTCATGCGCAAACTGGATGTAAAGCACACATCTTAACCGTCATGAGCTTGAAATTAACTAAAACTATATAGCATTTCATGCAATAATGCTAGCGTGAATGCTGTGAGCTGAATTTGACCGCGGAGGATGCTAGTGCTGATAGCTAAAAACGCTGAAGTTTATAGCAAAAATCGCTGAAGCTAATTGGTGAAAACGCTGAAGCTGATAGCCAGCTATAATATTAGATGAATGAAAACTTAGCCGAAAAAACAGAAAAATGCCTAAATTTGCCAAAACAGCTAGCATGGAGCATGAAATATTAGCAAAACTCCAAAATAGTCTAAATAACTGGGGGGGGGGGGAAGCCTAAATTAGCCCCTCAAAAACTACCATGTAGCTGAAATATTAACTAAATCCCAAAATAGCCTAAAAAAAATCTCAATAAATGTCAAAATAGTCCAAAAAGCTAGCAGAATGCCATTGTAACTTTTAACTTTACTACACTCTGACTCTATATAATATGAAGTAATGACAAATCGATTATTAAATTTGTTGTTGAATATTTTAATAGTCGATTACTCGTCGATTAGTTGGCTAATCATGGCAGCCCTAAAACAAAGACACACATGGATTTCTTTGTCTACAAGCTGATAGAACAGAACGCAGCAGAACAGGGAGTTTGTAGTTTGTCATTGTAGGTTCTACGTAACAACTACAAGCTTCTTCCAACAGCTTTTTTTCCATTTCCTCATTATCCACAATAATAAAGAAAAGCAAATGCTCAATTATCTTCATATATGTCCTTCATCATGAAGAAAATGCCAGAAGAACATGTAAAAACACTAAAAACAACATTTTCATCCGAGTGGGTTTTTAAGATTCTGTTTTTACAGTGTGTTAGCCTGAAAACTTCTATTTCAAACTTCCTACTTTGTTGAAAACTGACTAAATATTTCCAGTCACAAGTCATATAACCCAAAGAGCCACAAAAGCTACTGCAGTTAATGATTTAGGTGCTAAAAGAAGCAAATTTCTTCTTATCAGTTTGGCAAACATAAAGTCGTGCAGAGCAGTGTAAACTCATTTACATTTATAAGCGTTATGGATCACAGTGGTGTTTGGAAGGCACCGATTCCATTTCTTTTCTGAAACAATCTCAAGCAGCAGTCCTAGAATCCATAATTTGCTGTTCCTTCCAAAGAGAAAATGCGCTTTTTAACAGCAGCCTGACAAAAGTGCTGACAGGCCTCCTGCTTTCTTTATTTTTTGAACCAATAATGCATAGTGAGCCTGTGTCTTCCATAAAAATGCTTCAGTGTCCCTTGAATCACTCAAGCCTCCGCTGAGATGTCAGAGCGGTTACCAGAAACCCCCAGTTTCATAGTTACACAAAGAAATTGGTCCCCTTTTTTTGCTTTGTTGCATTATAAATCAAGCTCCCCTTAAAATATTTACACCCTGTAGTTTAATCAATCAGCCAAACGTCTGAGTCATTACCCATATATGAACAGATTGTGTGATCTTTTAACATAATCACACATATTGCTGCACCTCGCTGGGCCCCGTCCTGTCATTTAACTAATGGACAAGTAAGGTGAGTGGCAGGGCCCAATAAATTTACGTCTCCCCGACCTAAAACGTTGTTCTAAAGCGTGAAAAAGGCAGTATTTTGCCAGTAAAGTTTATTGAAAAGGCTTGTTTGGGGTGAATGTATTCATGAGCATCGTTTATTGTAGCAGGAAGGTGTTTTACCATTTACATGGAGAATGGGGCGCCTCGCTGTCAGAGTAACCTTCGGCTTTATGTGGATCAGAGGAAGGATTTTGACCATCTTCTTGACCGCTTTGTCCCTGTCGGGGTCGCGGGGGTGCCGGAGCCTATCCAAAGAGAGTCCATGTTAATATCATTAATTTTATAAAGGATTAAAGGAGGTGTATGGAAGGTGTATGTAGATTTGTCAAGCTGGTTTGTTGAGCTCACATTAGGCATGTGACACATGTTTAAGAACACGTTAAACATGCATTCCTGAACACAACTATAGGCCATGGTGTTCACACTGGATGAGCAAGGGGGGGCTTCTTTGTCTTTTTCTACTGTTTGCTAGCTTGAAAGAGTTAGAAGAGGCTTGGAGAAAAATGTCAAAGCGGTGCAAATTTGGCAAATCCGACTCCAGACTTTTTCTTTTACAGCTATATGAAAGACTTGGTGTTGTGAAAGAATTCACCATGACTTATTCCGTGTTTGAGGAACAGGTAAACCCACACATAAAAATGAAAGCAGGAGAAGTGGATACTTCAATATGACAATGAATACCGGCCAATCTACCAAGGAATGGCTCAACAAGAAGAAGAGGAGAGTCCTGGAATGACAGAGTCAAAGCCTCAATCCCATTGAGAGGCTGAAGATTGAAATGTGAACATTTCTCAAGGAATTATTTTGCATATTCTTTTTCAAATTAACATTGATTTGCTGGTGAAAACCCCCATCTAGTGGTTACTTTGGGAACTCATTTTGGCTCCAGCACATTTTTTTTCATCTGTTTGCTTACAAAGTCAGCCTATAATTATTATGAACTCTAACTTAGTTTCTACTGCAGGATACTGTTGACAGCCATGACTTTTAGAAAGAAGGAGCTTTTCTTCTCACTGTTGTTGTTAAAGATGATATAGAATTAAAAAAAAGTAGATTCCAGTCTGGTAGAAAATGCTGTAATTTTACCTCCAGTATATTAAAGGGGACTTTTGCTAATTTGTGCATCAAACATGTATTTTACCATTCAAATGTTTCTCTCAGTAAAACACAGACAGACAAAACTCAAATCCTGGCTGTGATTTGATTTCCTCTTTTTTGGTGAATGTGCTCTACCTCTCTCTCTAACAGGGACATTTACCAGTGAACATGGGCTGTTTCTGCTCTTCTCTGATACAGGACAAAACATTTGTCTGTTCTAGTTATTCAATAAAGAGAAATGGTCAATAAATGTCAACATCTTATTGATCACACAATGTCTAGGCTCTGATTCTGTTTTGGATAGTGAAACAAACAAGTTTGTTGACTTTTTTCGACAAGAAATTTGCTTTTCAAATGGAATTTCTCCAATCAAATACATGACATTTTGCAGTCAGCAATGTGATTCATCACAAAACATATTACAACTCATGTCAGAAATGTTCATAGCTGCTCAGCAGCACATTTACGTACATATACATGTGACAGTAATTAAAACAGTGAGCTCCTTTGTTTCAGGGTTTATTTTGGATAAATGTGGTGTAAGAGACCGGTCCTTTTTGATTTAGCGTGTTTTGAAAAAAAAAAGGAATTTACATAATATTCCTTTATGCTTAGAGAATATTTTTGATGATCATTTTGTCTAAAAAATAATCTGTAGTTCATTAATGTGTGGTGATGGAGGGCGTCTGAAATGAGACTCATTTCTGACTTTAAACATCTTTTGATGTTTTGTTGTAAATAAAACTTTGACCATTGAGATTTGAAAATCTTTGGAACATGGAAAATTTGTCCCAGTATTCCTCAACTCTGGGTTGTACTGACAGACATGGTGGTGTGAGTCCAGAACTTCATGGTTTGAGAGTCGGTTCTGCTGTCAGAACTGATGCTGCAGTTTGATATGTTAGCCACCAGAGGGCAGCACCAGCAAACGCCTCAGGCAAAGTAAATGAAACCTGGAATGTATCTGGACCATAGACTGTCAAAATCAAAATCCAACATG
>NC_050514.1:11846967-11860437 GCF_002922805.2 Oryzias melastigma
AGTATTCCTCAACTCTGGGTTGTACTGACAGACAGGGTGGTGTGAGTCCAGAACTTCATGGTTTGAGGGTCGGTTCTGCTGTCAGAACTGATGCTGCAGTTTGATATGTTAGCCAGCAGAGGGCAGCACCAGTAAACGCCTCAGGCAAAGTAAATGAAACCTGGAATGTATCTGGACCATAGACTGTCAAAATCAAAATCCAACATGTCTGCCCAAGAAGCCGTCCATACTCTGACAAAAACGCATTTAGGGAAACTTCTAAACCAGTGATAGTATGTCATTCCAACAGGAGAAACCATTGTTAGGATGAAGAGCTCTTGGTCTGCTGCAGAAACACAGGAGCATCTGGATGTTAATCATTGTTGATGGGTACAAAAGTTGGCCAAACATTGCAGAACCGGAGACAGAAACAAAGCTGAACGGCAGTCTGGCTTCATCTTTCATGTAGTCCAAAAACTAAAGGCACTGATAATGGTATGCCTGCTTTAGCAGGTTGGGGTTCGATTCCCTACGGTGTCCTGCAGAATATTTGGACTTTTATGCATAAAATGTTAAGCTCTGCAACCGTAAAGTGTCAAAGCAAAAACAGAAACTCTTTAAATAACTTAAACCTTTTGGAGCAAATATAAATCCAAACACTAGAATAGCTAAAGTTATCATGAGACATGTTAGCATGATTCTGCCATTGAAGCTAATTTGTGTTATTTTCTCTGAATGTCAAGACTTTTTACACTTTATTGAATGCTTTAAAAAATTGTGCTGTTTGGTATTTAACTAAGTCATGTAGTTTCAGTAGTTTTGTTCGTAAAAAAAAAGTTGATTTGTGTGTTCTAAAAATCCAGTTGTATTTATTATGCATAGTGCTGTTTTATGTGACATGTAAAGGGGATATATGGAACACTGATAATTATTCCCCATACTTCAGCACCATAGCTAAAGTAGGGGAGAACTAAGGAACAGTATAATATGCCCAATGTATTACAATCAAGAAATTATTTGGCTTTGTTTATTATCGAGAGACTTTTTGCAATTTTCTTTTTGTGTGTCTAATGTGGGGTTTCCATGACAATTTACTATCTATTATAATGCCCAAGAATTTAATTTCTTGCACATTTTCTATTTGTATGCCGTCTATGTTAATTGGATGTTCAGAATGTCTTGCTTCATTATCAAATATCATTACTTTTGGTTTATTTAAATTAAGTGATCATTTATTCTTGTCCATCTTTTTATAGTACTGAGTTCCTCATTAACTGTCTTGATAAGATTTGGATAATTGTCGCCACTGTAAAATATATTTGTATCATCTGCAAACAAAATAAATTTAGTTGTTTTCAAAATTTAAAATGTCATTGAACAGTTTAGGTCCCAACACTGACCCCTGGGGTACACCACAAGCAATATCAAGGCTTTTAGAAATGGCCAATATTGACATATTGCACTCTTCCATTCAAATAACTTTGTAACCAGTTCAGTGCAACCCCCCTGATTCCATATTGTTCCAGTTTATTGAGCAATACTGAGTGATTAATAGTGTCAAATGCTTTTTTAAGATAAAGAAATATTCTGATTGCATACTTTTTGTTGTCCAATGCACTGGTGATACCTTCCAATGCATCAATTGTAGCAATTGTTGTGGTTCGTCCTTTCCTAAATCCACACTGTCCTTCATTAATTATATTGTATTTCTCAGTAAATTTATCAAGTTGTATTTCAGAGTTTTTCCAGAATTTTTGAATACTGTAGAAGTAATGAGATTGGCCAATAATTTGTAAACAGATATTTATCATCATTTTCATAAATTGGAATAACCTTGGCAATTTTCATTTTATTGGGGACACAACCAGTTTGCAGTGATAAATTGCAAATATAGGTAAAGGGTTTAGAAATGTTATTTATTACTTTTTCACTAGAGACATGTTTATACCATGACAATCAGTGGATTGTTTTTGAATTTCTGAACAATACCTATAAGTTCTTGTGCAGTAGTTGCAGTGAGAAAAATTGTGTGTGAATTTGGTTTATTTCTTTGAATTGATCAGTTGGATAGTTTGGGTCTTCTGCCGCCAAATCTGAGCCGATACTTACAAAAAAACGTATTAAAGCTGTTTGCTACAACTTCCATAATGTAGTTTTTAATCATCTCCTTCCAAAAAGTGTGTTGCTTTGTTTGCTTTATTGCTAATTAAACTGCTTAATATGTCCCAAGTTTTACTCATATTTTTTTTACAATATAGTTTATAACAATCTCTTATTATATTGGTTAATTTGTTTTTACACATCTTATATTGTTGTTCTGCTTCCTGTGTTCTTTTCTTGATAAAATGTTTGTAGAGATGATTTAATATTTTATTCATTTAATATAAAAACCCACCAGTAGTCAGCTCTACTTGTGGCAAAAACATGTTAAGCTTAAGCTGTAAGAGTCTTGCAGAGACATGCGCAGTTTGTGCGCGTTTTGCTTCATTTTGGGACGCTTTGAAAGGGGCGGGGCTGCGTGTGGTTGTTGGTTTTTTGTGGATGAATGAGCAGCTCCAGTCCTTCACTTTGTTCTGCAGGCTTTGCTGACAGGACGCTTTTCTAACCTCGTTCCAACCCTGTGACAGTTACCATGGCCTCATCTGAACTAGGTAAGAGACTTTCGTCATCTTCTGTTCAACTTTTCCCGTCTTTGAAAGTTTTTTTCCTGCCACATGCGTGGAGTTAGCAATGTAGCTAGCTTTAGCCAGCGTGGGCAGCTTGTGGAGCTGTGGTTTCTCCTTAACTCCTCGTGAGACTTTACCTTCTCCTTTCTGTCGCAGCTCTCCTGAGCGTGTCGGACAAAGCGGGTCTCGTGGACTTCTCCAGGAGGCTGGTGAGCGTGGGACTGTCCCTGGTGGCCTCCGGAGGCACGGCCAAGGTGCTGCGCGAGGCTGGGCTGGCCGTCAGGTTAGTAGTGCTCAAGTTTGGGTTCAAGTCGAGGTGCGCAGCTTTTCTAACTCACCTGTGCTGTGGGACAGGGATGTGTCCGAGCTGACTGGACATCCAGAGATGCTGGGAGGAAGAGTGAAGACCCTTCATCCTGCTGTGCATGGAGGCATTCTGGCCAGAAGGACCCCCTCTGACACCGCAGACATGGACAAGCTGGGCTACAGCCTGGTCAGGTGAGAGGAAAGGAGCAGAATATGGGGCGTCATGACACCCAACCCTCTCACATTATTTAAGAAAAAGAGTCACAATTGATCTGAGTCAGAACACAAGCTTTTTTCTTTCTTAGCAATGGGCACCAAAAGGCACTTTTAGGTCCAAACAAAGTCTGTGTGACATGAGGTTTTCCAGCAGATCACAAGCTCCTGTGGTTCCAGTCTGGACACACGTGACTGCTGGGTAATTGGAGATTGTTGGCTGAACTTGTGACTCTTGTTGCAGAGAGCATGATTAGATCATCTGTGCTGTCACAGGCCAATCAAAGCAACTGAGAAGTTAAACTCCAGCATTTGATTGAAAAGTCAATAAACGTTGACTCTTTATTCAGCTAAAACGAGAAGTTTGTTGGGTTTATTGGTTTTGAATTTTGTCTTTTCTTTTTATTATTTACCTATCCATTTATTTTTAGACTTTTATGTGAATCAATTTTTAGTAAATTCTTATTATTTTAGTCTACTAATCCTGCTCTTACTATTATTATACCGCATTATTTTAATTGATGTTTTCATTGTTTTAAACGATTTTTATTTAGTTTATTTAGATTTTAATCTTTCAAAGACTCCAGTGTTTCCTCAGTGGGATCCTCTGTTCCGGGGTTCCCTCTGCGGGTGTGCCGTTGTTGCGCCTGGGGCCCTACTCTATAGAGTGGGCCCTGTGCTGCCCTGTGCTGGACGGGCGCTGCAGCAATGGCCCCTGTGCTCAGACTGGGCCTTGGATTAGATGGATCCCCGTAATGCCGTTTCTACACAGCAGTACCAAGCCCGACTGTTTCCTTAGAGCCAGACTGTTTCCAGCTGCAGTTCTTAAGTCTGTTTTTTATTCCTAAATATTGTATTGAGGGAGGGAGGGAGGAACTGGTGAAGGGAGGGGTACTCATTCTATGTAAATGTCCTTTTCTCATTTTGTGTATTTGCTTTTTAACACACTGTTTTTTATGTATTTTTTATTTTATTTTATGATAAGCGCTTTGAGCTTCATTTGAATGAAAGATGCCATACAAATAAAGTTTAAGTTTAAAATTTATGTTATTTAAGCTAATATTTTCTTGTTAAATTAAGTGCAATTTTTGAAAAAAATCAACATTTACAAACTACAAATAATAAATATGTTTTGTTTGGGTAAAAAGATTACATTTAAGCTTTTTCTCAAATGTGAATGTTTTATTTTCAGATTTAAACAATCGCTCCAATGAAAACCATGTTTTTGATGTTTTTTTAACTTGTTATTGGGCGTTTTTCTCATGATGGACACATATAGAGAGAAAAATTGAGCTTATACTTGCATTTCTGAGTATTTGATTATTTAAATCACTGTAAATCAGGAGCAGATGGAAAAAAAAGCTTGTAGTTGTGATGTAGAAGCTACTACGGCAAGCCACAAGCTCCATCCTGATGCATCCAGTTGCAGACATCCATGTATGTCCTTGTTTTCCATGTCTGAGCTGGTATCGGGCTCATTTTTGTTTTACCGATAATGTTAGGGTTGTGGGGGTCTGTAAGATGGCGGAAGAGCGTGTTCACAGAGGGATGCTAGCAGGGGGGTGGGCTTACTCCACAACTCGGAGACAAATTTCTTCTGAACTGCTGGGACTATGCAGAAATGACATCCTAGTAAACAACACAGTATGTTTAATTTGGGCTAAAAACTGCATAAAACACTGGGAATGTTTTTGAAAATGGATCAAAATATGATCAGAGTGATACTTTAACAAATGTTGTGCTTTTGTGTCTTTCAGAGTGGTGGTGTGCAATCTGTACCCATTTGTAAAAACTGTCTCTAGCCCAGACGTTACAGTGGAAGATGCTGTGGAGCAGATTGATATTGGTAAGTTAGCATACTGAACCTTTATTTATACAGGTAAGTCAATTTAGAACAATTTCTCATTTACAACAACAACCTGGGAAAGCATCAGCAATACAGAAACAGCACAACAGAGCAAAGGGTTACATACAGATAAAAACATGACATCTTTTCACATCAATAATTAAAAAAAAATACTACAAAAAATTGATGATTACAATAAAAAGACAATGGGAAACCCATTAAAATAAAAACGTTTAAGTTAAAAACATCTGCATTGATTGCTAGTTAGCATGCGTTTGAGGTGTAGCTTCTAATAAATATAAACTATTTTCTTCTATTTTTGTACAAATGTAATTTTTTTGTCGTTATTGCTGCTTTTTTCTTGCTCAGGAGGTGTAACCCTGCTGAGAGCAGCAGCCAAGAACCATGCTCGGGTCACCATTGTGTGCGATCCAGATGACTATTCACTGGTTGCTAAGGAGATGGAGAGTTCCAGCGACAAAGACACAACCCTGGAAACACGCAAGACCCTGGCTCTGAAAGTGGGTCAAAGTTTCTGCTCTAATTCACTAACAAATGTACATTTAGATTTGTTTTATGAACAAGCTTTTCTTCCTTTTTCACAGCAACTTTAAAAATTTTACTCAACTTTATATCCATTAAAGTTTAGAACACTGTGATTCCTGTGGGTGTTTAAGAGGGACTGCTTTTAAAGATGTTAAGGTTATCATCTGAATTTGCTCTTTCAGTAATTTGCTGTTTTAAATTGAGGATAAAGCGGAAAGAGAAACCACATTTTTAATGAAATGATGACCACTCTGTCCTGCTCTTTGATAAAAGAACATAATAGATTTCCCAAATAATCATCTCAAGAATAATTGGCAAAAATACATCATTTTTATACTTAATTTGGGCAATAGAGTAGCAATTAACAATGAAACTTCTTTTTTGTCTGCTTTTGTAGTTACTTGCTGAGGTCAGAGCTCAACATTGACTTTTTGACCCTAAATGTTGAAATAGGTCTTCGAGTCAAAGTTTAAACTCTCCCTTGCACCATCTTCTATAAACAGAGCCACAGATTAGGATTACTAAATCAATCTGAGTCACCATCCATAAGATTCATGTTTATTAAATTGTTGATGGAAGTGCTTCCATGTCAATCGATGTTCCTCTCCCCGTCAGGCCTTCACTCACACAGCTCAGTATGACGAGGCCATCTCAGACTATTTCCGTGGTCAGTACAGCCGCGGCGTCTCTCAGCTGCCTCTGCGTTACGGCATGAACCCCCACCAAGCACCCGCCCAACTCTACACCCTGCGCCCAGAGCTTCCGCTCAAAGGTACGACTCCTCCTACTCCGTGTAGTGACTTCATTTTAAAGTAAAGCCTTCAAAATAAAAGCTTTCCTGAAAACTTTTTTTAAAGGAGTCATGACAGTAAAAGTTACCACATTTTCCTTTTAGTGATCAATGGCTCTCCGGGTTTTATCAACCTCTGTGACGCTCTGAACGCTTGGCAGCTGGTAAAAGAGCTTAAAGGTGCTCTTGGATTGGCTGCTGCCACTTCCTTCAAGCATGTCAGCCCTGCAGGTAAGATTCTGGCACGCCCGGCTAAATGTAAAGTCTTTGAGAGTGACCATTTGCTCTGAATTTATTCTCTGAAGGAGCTGCAGTTGGAGTTCCTCTGACTGAGGAGGAAGCCAAAGTGTGCATGGTGCACGACATGCTGAGCGACCTCACCCCGCTCGCCACAGCCTACGCCAGAGCAAGAGGTCAGACGCTCTGTCGGCTCTCAAACTGCACAGTCGGTCCTATTTAACTTGACTCTGCATCTCCAGGCTCAGACAGAATGTCGTCTTTTGGGGATTTCATCGCTTTGTCTGACGTTTGTGACGTTCCCACGGCTAAGATTATATCCAGAGAGGTAAAAAAAAAAATTGTTGTAGCTGAATCTGATGTCACATAAACTCATAATCTGGTCGTTCTCAGGTGTCGGACGGCATCGTTGCTCCTGGTTATGAGGAGGAGGCGCTTAAAATCCTGTCTAAGAAGAAGAATGGCAACTACTGTGTGCTTCAGGTGAGAAAAAGTGGCAGCAGTGGAGGCATCCTCAATTTGTTTTCACCCGAAATTGATGATACATTTTAGTGTCTTTCTGAAAAGTTCAAATCAGTTGGCTGTGAATAAGAGTTTAGGGTTTAAAGCTTTAACTTTGACCTTTAATAACATGGATTCTCATTTGAAAGTAGCACAAAAATACATCCAACGTGCAAGATGGGATTTAAAAAAATGACCCGTTATGATGACGCTCATGTCATCTTTCCAGATGGATCCAGACTACGAGCCCGACGACACAGAAGTGAGAGTTCTGTTTGGACTCTTTCTGAAGCAAAAGAGGAACGGGGCTCTCATCAACAAGGACTTCTTCACAAATGTTGTTTCCAAGGGCTCAGTGAGTTGCCTTGCTTTTAAAAATGTTTATTTAAAAATATATAAATAAATGCCTCTTTTTTTGTGTGTACTTCCATAAGTTATCTGCTGAAGCTGTGCGCGACCTGACTGTGGCCACCATCGCTGTGAAGTACACCCAGTCCAACTCTGTCTGCTACGCTAAAAATGGCCAGGTGAGAAGGAGAGCTCTGAATCCATTCAGCAGCTTCTCCTCATCTCTAACACGTTTGGGGTCTTCTGTTTCTGCAGGTCATCGGTATCGGAGCCGGGCAGCAGTCCCGGATCCACTGCACTCGTCTGGCAGGAGACAAGGCTGATAACTGGTGGCTGAGGCACCACCCCCGTGTGCTGAACATGAACTTCCGCAGTGGAGTGAAGCGAGCAGAGATGGCCAACTGCATCGACCAGTATGTCAGCAACACCATCGGGGAGGTGAGGCAGCAGTTACACTCATTTATGGCAACCCGTTTAATATCCTTGATTTCAGGCTGTTTGAGGCCAAACTAGTGATTCCAGAAGTACAATAGGGCTGCCACTATTAATCGACTATTAAAATAGTCGACGACTTATTTAATTGTCTAATAGTCGGTACTTTATATTATATGGAGTCAGAGTGTAGTACAGTTGAAAGTTATATTGGTATTCTGCTAGATTTTTGGACTACGTTGGCATTTATTAAGGTTTTTTAGGCTATTTTGGAGTTTAACTAATATTTCAACATATTTCATGCTAGCTATTTTGATTAACTTAGGCTTTTTTCATTTTTTTCAGCTAATCTGGCATTTAGCTAATATTTTAGCTGGCTATCAGCTTAAGCATTTTCAGCTATAAGCTTCAGCATTTTCAGCTATCAGCTTCAGGTATCAACTTCAATGTTCTTCGCTATCAGCTTCAGCGTTTTTAGCTATTAATTTCACCAAAATGAGCTTACAGCATTCACACTAGCATCATCACAGGTAATGCTAATATCTAGTTTTTAGTTAGTTTGAAGCTGATGGTTAAAATGTGTGCTTTACTTCCAGTAAAAAAAAATAAAAATTGGTGACTAGTCGACTATTAAAATAATCGTTTGTGGAAGCACTAAAGTACAACAAGTTAACTAGTGATAGAAGAAAATGTGAACTAGTAATTTTTAAACTATTGCAACCAAAATAACAAGCTGCTTTTTTCCTTCTCTTACACATGAGCTAACATAGTCTCTCTTTGATGTTCAGCCTCTTATGGTGGTTTTTGTATGTTACAGACTCTGCCTCTTTTGATGTGTTTTAGGGTCCAGATTTGGCCGTGTGGAAATCGATGTATGAAGAGGTTCCAGAACCTCTATCCCACACAGAGAAGAAGAACTGGATCAGTTCTCTGCAGGCCGTCGCTGTCAGCTCTGACGCTTTCTTTCCGTTCAGGGATAACATCGATCGAGCTAAACAGGTAATCGCCGCAGTCTGCAGAGCTGCTTTCTGCTCGCCGCAGTGTTTAACAGTGGTCTCTCCTGTGTGCAGAGCGGTGTGGAGTACATCGCCGCTCCGGCAGGTTCTGCTGCAGACCAGGTGGTCATCAACGCCTGCAACGAGCAAGGCATCACTCTGGTGCACACCAACCTGCGACTCTTTCACCACTGAGCAACACTACAAAGGAAAACGACGTTTCCCGCTCACATTTCCAACCCAGACATTCCTGCTGCTGACGTTTTCTGTTTCTGTTACTCATCTGGTGATTTCTGCTTATGATTCCAACAGCTCAGTGTTTGAGTAATTCTTCATGTTTGTTGTTGGTCACTCAACTGTGGAAACAAAATAAACTGCTGATGACTCTATAGCCCCCATCTGCTTTGTCTGTTCTTCTGTTTAAGAACATGCTTTTATTTTTTCATAGCAACTGTGTGGTTTTTATATATTTAAAACTAGGTTTGTCCAAAATCAAAATGATTAATCCTTTATTGAAATAGGGCACTGTTGGTTTAAGCTTGACCTTGAAAAGTAGCATAAAATGAATGCCATGCAAAGCTAAAGCAGCTCCTACAAAATAAAAGACTGATTCGATTTCAGGATGACTTGAGCTTTACTGAAACAAGGGAATTTTATTTTCTTGTCAGGAAAACAGTTTGGCACCAACAAAGTACAAAAATAGAACAGTTCACATTCACAAGCTGGAATTGATGAGATAAATTAGTAAAAAGATCAGAATTTCAATCACAAGCAGTGCATCCATTCAGGAATGAAAGACGAGTTACAACAAAGAAAAGCAAAAGTTTCTCTGGACATTTGGGGGAAAACAACATTCTTTGGCACAGTGCCTACATTCTGTCAACATTTGTGATTAAAAAAGAGAGAGACCCATCTGAAGGAAACGTGTGAAAACTGGTGCTGAGTCACAGGGAAGAGACCGTCTTCCAGGAATGACCGGGATTGATCCGACAGTAGACAGAGTTGCATAGAAGAACTGTGATCAGTTGAACGGGCGTCTACAAAGTGATGCAGTGCAGTAACTAGACGGTGAGAGGAGAGCGGACGCCGGATGGTGGCGCCTCATTTCTTGGAGCTTGGAGGAGCGTGTGCGTCAGCCAGCAGGTCGGGTCGGAGGCACTCGATGGGACAGTGGATTTTCTGAACATCAGTATAAAAGGGAGATTTTAAGCTATTTTATGACCTTAAACACAATATCAGAACCAAAAGTGTCCCACTCACTTTAAGCAGGGCGGTGTCTCCGTGTCTGACGGGCTGCAGAGAAATGGCATCAGCGTCCCCGCCTGGTCTACGACAGTTCTCACATCTCCATCCCTAAAGAGACAAATGTTGGGGTTGAAGCTGAGTATCAAGGCTAAATACTCTCCTAGCATGAATTAAAAAAAGATCTCACCTGTTGTCCTCCATAGCAGGTGCAGGTGCAGATTGCACCCAGGTACTCCTTCTGCCACTGGTTGCCCACCTGGTAGGTTTTGCCGTCATCGTAACACACTGATTTATCTGTTTGGATTGGATTACACATTGAAAGTCACACGTAGCTCCTAAACTTCACGAGTCAGTCACACAACATTTCTCCAGTTATTAAAAGAGGCCTTACGCGGTTCACACTTGAACTCTCCCTTGCCGTTTCCCAGACAAGTGCAGCTCATCAAGTGTCCGTTCTCCGCCTGCCGGTCCCACTGCTCTCCGATTCGATAGTTGACCCCGTTGTCATGGCACCACTCTGTTTGGGGAACGTTAGAAATGAAGAGAAAGCCTTTCCATATTGAAAATGTGACAGCAGTTTTATGACACTCACTTGATGAGTCGCATCTGAAGTGACCGCTGCCCATGCCCAAGCACTTGCACCAGAGCTTGAAGCCCGTCTCGGACATCCTCTCCCACTCTGCACCCACATCGTAGTAGGTGGCGGTGAAGCTGTCATAGCAGGAGTCAGTGGTGGAAGGAACTCCATTTGGGACTGAAAGAAGAGCAAGACGGGCGTTCAAGTGATTCACTGCATTTTGAAATTTACATCAGTGACATGAGGAATTTCTCCCCATGCAGTTTGGGCTGCAGTCAAATCAAAAACACACAACCATGATGTGTCAGTGACCGGCCCATATCATGCAAAATTCAACTTTTTGAGTATTTTAGTGGATTATAATGTTCATTTCTCGCTATAAATAATCTCAATGCGATATTTTTATCCGTTCACACATTTCTGAGTAATCCTCTAAAAACTTCCCATAGCAAAGCAAAATTGAAGATGAGATCTCCTTTCTGTCTCATTTACGTCTCCTAGACATGAATGAGACCTGTTTGAGACAAAACAGGCTTTCTCACTCTTCTCGAATGTTTCTCCTGAGAAATAAGTCTCACAGTGAGCACTGTCTGAGATCTCAAAATTCTCTCACAACTGTCTCTCCTCCAGATCTCAGTTAAGAGAAAGATTAGACGTATTTCAGCGTTCTCAAGTATGTCTCAATTTGTTCTCTTTACTTTCTCAGCTCTCTCTCGGTAATTTGTATGCATGGTTCTGTCTCTTGTTGCTCAATAAGGTCTCAGTTTAGTCTTTTCATTGTCTCAGCAAAAAGAAAAGTGAGACCAACACAAGTGCTCAAATGAGTCTCATTTCTTTCTTGCACATGATCAGTTTACAGAAACAAATCAATTATGATGTATTTATATTCAACTTACAAAAGTTGTTTATTCCTTACACATTTCACAAAACTCATTCATATTTTCAAGCTAAAGTCAAACCATTACTGTAAGACCTGATGTGCTCAAAAGACATCTTTTTGAAACTTTAAAAAACGTGAAATTTCAAGATAACACTGGAGCGTCAATTCAATAAATTTTTATTTTAACAGTTGTGTAAATTACACTTGGGATGTTTTTTTTTTCTTTCAGAAGAACACAAAGGTTTTAGATGCAGATCCACAATAGTTAAAAGGCACAATATAAATGTACATGTCTTTTAAAATATATAAAAGTAATATTGGAACTATAATATCGCATTACATTTAGCCAGTAGAAGAAGAAGACGTCGCAGGGGAAAGTACAGGAACGTTTTGCAAACAGCGACCGAGAGAAATGTCCATTCGCGGTTTAAGATGCAAGTTTTGTTCCAGCCGCTCAGAGACTACGAGAGGTAAGAATTTTAATTATTTGGTTCTCTGTTGCAAAGAGGTGAAATATTAACTCATTAGACCGAGTGGCAAATGGAATATGTACAAAGCAGTACATTGGCGCCTGTTCTACAAGTAGTTAGCGCAAATTACTTAATGCACTTTAATTTTGGCACTATTAAAAAAAGTAATATTTCAATTATTTTATATACTGTATATGGTTTATTTTATTGTATACTATATAATATTTTATTATTATTATTGTTTTATTTTCATAATTTAGTTCCAGTGTCACTTGTTGCACAGGGTAAGTAATTAGAGTGACACACCTCCCTTTACAATGCGTGTGATTAGGGCGTGGTTAGGAAAAGGGGATCGGGTAGTGACCATAGACTGTAAAAATAATGGACTGAGCGAGCACTGAGGTCCCCCATTGGAAATACATTACTTCCTCTCCTCGCGAAAGTAGGCCGCCGCTTTCACCGTCAATTCCTGAAACGGATACCGCCATTTGCAACCCATCTTCAGCAATTGGTCTGAGTCATAGCTGAGTCATCGAATCTACAGGAAGTACTGTGTACAATCAGGAGTGAGTTTATTGCAACCGTCTGCCTCTTTCCACGCCTCGACCACACAAGACCGCGGGTGTAAACAGCTTCTACTTTAATCACGGCGGCTCAGTAAAATGCGTACATATTCCACGACTTTGCACTTTGAAATACCGTGTATAATATACGCCAAACACGCTTTTTGCGTGCATATGATACGCAATGGTAGAGAATGGATTGCACCGGCGTACAATATACAGGACTTTTTAGGTTTCGTTTTGATCACGCGGTCAGAAATCCTCCGGCTCTTTTCTAAATGACGTCGTTCCTGGTTAAGGTTAGGATTACGGTTATGGTTAGGGTTAGAAAAGCAAATTGGTCGTTTGTGGGGCTGCCTGTGATGCTCACGGCTCCACCAGGGGACGTTTCAATCTTGGAAAACACATTTTAACACATTTAGGACCGCGCGTATTATATGCACGCAAAAACCGGTTTTAGCGTATATTATACACGGTATTTCCCAAATCGTGGCATTTTACTGAGACTGGGCTGATTGTACAAGTCAGTGTTGAAGCCATTGAGGGAGAACCATCCCAACATTTGATTCTGTCAGCGGTCCTTTGGGATTTACTTACATTTATTCCTTTTTGTCGAGATAAAAGGAGCATTTGGGTGACGCTGCTGATCCCCTAGCGCGCTGTCACTTCACGTGCGGCCAGGTTACAGTCTGATCAGATGCACTTGAGAAGCGCGTTCAGGTTTATTTAGAATAAATAACCATCCAACAGCTGGATCTTTTTCCTGTTTGAAAATAAGACCAGGTCCTTTCAATTTTGTCTCGCGCTCCTCAGACGGCTGCGTTCAGGCTGCAAGCTGGAAAAGTGCGGCGAAGATGAAACTTTGGTTGGTGATTT
>NC_050514.1:11861629-11883802 GCF_002922805.2 Oryzias melastigma
TTTTTTATTGTTGCTTCTAAAACTTAACCTTAATTTTATTTATTTATTTATTTGGGACAGTGCACATGCAATGAATCCCGCGGCTATTATATTAACAGGTTTACTACCAAAATATGTTAGCCTCAGTGGAGAGAGACTTCACCATAGCCCATCGTCACCACCAGGCCAGCAGGAGCTCTTCCCTGAGTGTGGTGTGTTCGAGTCATCGTTCTGCCTTGCTGCCATGAACCACGCATCTAAACCACATCGCATGCATCAGTTTCATGCACTGTCCAATCATGTCCTCACTGTTGGAGTATCAAAATCCCTTTTGGTCTTCCTGGAAATAATCCTTCCGGAAAAGAAGGAAAGCAGATCCGTCGACGCAATCCGAAGTGAGTTTTTCTTAAAATTGGGCATTTTATGCTAGAATTCTGGGAACAATAAACATGTTCAATCAGGCTACAGTATAGCAATGATTGCTATCAAAATATAAGTTCAACACTCAAAATGAATTATTGTCCAGTAGCATCTAACCCAGGGGTGTCAGACTCCAGGCCTCAAGGGCTGGTGTCTTCCATGTTTTCCAGCTCCTCGTTGGCTAAACACACCTGATCCAGGTAATGAGCAGCAGATAAGGCAGGATTTATAGAAGACCAGCATCAGGCTTGCCCTGGAGGCCTTGAGTTTGACACCCCTGATCTAACCCATCTTTAAGTAAACCGATTTGAACTTATTTGTTGGATTTTTACTGCCCAAAGAAGTAACATGCTGAATTTAAATTCCTTTATCAGCTATAGAGGTCATGTGTAATATGTCATCTTAACTGAATTCTGGCTGTTTTTAGATGCCAGAAATTATTATTTTGACTCATCAGATGACATGTAAATCAAATCTCACGGCAGCATTATGCAGCTGATGTAATAAAACTATAATTTGCTTGCATCTTGAAGTGTTATATTTGTTATATGCCATCTATTGTCATTTTACTCATACTAGATTTTAATGTTCTTGTTTTACAGCTTGTGTCCTGAGATGTGCCACTCCACCTGGTTGGGAAAAAATTATTGAGGTCAAGCTCAAGAAGGCGTTTGTCAACAAATGTACGGCCAGAGCAGCTTCTAAGCAGTAGGCCACTCCTATGATCTACAGTATGTGGACTGGTTACTCTTTCATCCTTCGTTTATTTTTTGTTTTTAATTTTCGTGGACCATGAGTTTTAATACAGTTCCTGCCAAGTGTGTTCTAGGATTTGGAAGCATGTAAGTTCTGTTGTTTCAAAGCCAAGTGAGATTCCTCCTTGTACCTCAGCAGTGCTGTCAGTGTGTTTGTTCTTTAGAATCTGGAAGTATTCATTATCACCACGTCGGCCAGATTGAGTACGCCACAGTTCATGTACTTAATGCAATTACATAAAAAAAGTTTGAAAAAGTTAGATCTCCGGGTATAATACGACACAATTTTGTGAATGTATTTCTGGTTTTACCTAAAATAGTTCATTAAGAAGCCAGGTGGTTTTAACTCTTGTGCTATCCTGGACATGTTTACATTAAAAGTGGGGTCATCTGGATCCCACAAGACCACGCGCTAAAGTTTTTTTTCCAAGGATTTTTTATCTTTTCTGGTGTCCGTGGCAGACATAAGATCCTGTCCACATTTGTTATGGGAGAGATCACACATCAATGTAATGGTAGGGTCATCTTGGCCCCATAAGAGAGCACAAGGGTTAATGTACTTTTAAATTATGAAAAAAAATAGTTTTGTTAAAACCGACTTTTCAGCAAGGGGGTTAGTAAACAATGTCAGAGCTTGTATTTAATTTATTTTTATATCTCATTTATGTTTTATATTTCTGTATTTTGTCTAAAAAATGTAAAGAATCTAATGCTGTTATCCCAATACAAATGTACTGATGGTGCTGACCAAATCCCAAATAAAATGTAACATTTACATATTTTGTGTTGTTTTTACTGTTTCTCAAATCGTTCTCATTAATGGCTTTGGTAAGACATTCAAGAGAAATGAAAGAGACATGAAACAGACAATAATGAGATCTCTTTTAGAGCTAATCCTTCAGATTTGTCTCATCCTTTTCTCCTTAATCCTTCTTTAAAACAGCTGAGACAATTTAGATCAGAGTGAGACTATTATGAGATCTCTTTTGTTTCTCCCACTTCTTAAGTCTTGTTCAAAAAGCTTATCTCAATTCATGCTCATTTGTCTTGTTGATGTCTTTGCTCATCTTTGCTTAACTCTTGCTCCTAAGGGTCCCTTAGGAGCAAGATTTGAGACACAAATGATCACAGAATGATACAAAGATGAGACGCTCAAACTGATCTCAGGAGACGAGCTTGAGCCACATTTGAGCAACAGATTTTTCCTATGGGTTTGCTCCCAACACCTTTCAGGAAGAGTCTGCACTACTAAACCGGACCCAGGCTAATACAGACACCCAATTTCTCTGCAAAGCTTGCAGTGCTTAGCCGGTAGCTTCATCGCTCATCTAGTTCTGCCACGAGCCCCAGTAATCACTACAACCAGTGTAGTAATTCTCAGGGGTACTAGGCATTCAGCACAATACTACACAAGGCTACACAAAAGTTCGGATGCTGTTTGCTTTTGCAGAAACGATGCCAAAGCTGGCTCTAGGATGATGTCATAAAATGGGCGGCACCCACAAGCCACGAAAGGCGTTGCCTCAGAGATCGAGACGTCTTACTCCCAGGTAGGAAAAAAACTCACAAAAATAACTCATACTCTGAAAGACTCAAGAAAACCATGTTATAGTCCCTCCAATCACTAGTTTAGTCTCCTAAAATACTCATGCAGTCCGATCGATGGTGGTCAAACTCTAAGTACTGTCCTGCTGTAGATCTTTGATTTGAGCTCAAAATTAGATGTTGCTTACTGGTGTTTCCGGCAGTGACAACTTGCTCCAGAATTTTGTGCTTGAGTGCTCCCAGCAGTGCCTCCACAATCACGTTGTAGTTTGCTCCAGGTGTGAGTCCGATCAGGGTTGCGGTGGTGGCTGTTCCTGGCAAGCGGATCTGCGTAGAAACACAGTTCATGAATCCGTCTTCAACCAAACAGCTTGAATGGGGTTCGCCATCCGCTCTCCTCTTACCTGGAACATCTTCTCGTTGATGCTGGTGAGAGGATTGCAGGACACCAAGTAGGCACTGCTCTGACTGTAAGGCTTCCAGGAGATGCTGGTCTGAGTCTGAGCTTCCAGCGGCACTCCTGACTCGTTAAAGGAGATGGATCCGATGGGAACGTTCAGTTTTACAACAGGCACCCTGCGACCTTCTGCATCAGGGTGGGAGACATAGATCAGAGGCTCACGGACTTGCCCGAAGGGCGACTGTGAGTTTCCACTGCTGTCTTCCCTATTGTTGTACTCTATGTACTGCTGGCCCTGACCGCCAAAGTCAATTTCAGGCACATCCAGCGGGCTGACACCACCAGGGTGGTGGGGCTGAGGCAGAGGCAGAAGCGAGGACTCCGGCTCTGTGCGGAAAAAACACGGTTAAGAAGCAAGCAGGTTAGATGGGATTAAAGCTGAACCACTCTGCAAATTAATGGCCAGCAGGGGGCGCCAAATATTCAGCGTTTTGGGGGCAAAATTAGTCTCACTTATTTTCTGAACACACATTAATATTTTGCATTAGAAGCAATTCAAGATAACAATGTCTTTTAAGGTTTTAGAAGCCAAGCTCTGGGGGATTTTCATGACACATCTATGCTTCAGTGAAAGCAGTAATGTAAACCTGATATTGAACATTTTTGTTGTTGTCTCTTTGTTTCATGGAATAACCAAATATGAGACAGAATTTGGAGAAAACTCACTAGTCCTGATTTCGCCTTCCAGGGGCGTGCTCCTCTGTGTGTTTTGGATGGCGATTATTCTGATAATGTACTTTGTGCTTGGTTTCAGACCTGAGGAGAAAAGAAGGTACAGTAAGTGAAGCTGCACCTGATGTCAAAGACAAATTGGGAATCAAACCTCAGGTTTAATCATTGTAAATTCTGAACAATCAAGGCAAAAATGGCGTGGATGGCATGTGTACCCGTTATGGTGGCGTAGGTTTGTCCTGAGTGTGGCTGGGGTATGAGCTGCTGAGGGGATCGTCCAAGCTCCTCGTAGGTGACATAGTATCCTGAGACGTGTGAGGCAGGTGGCTGCCAGGTGAACGAGATCGAGGTGTGGGTCACAGAGGAAAATCTGAGGTTGGTGGGAGGTTGAACCACAGGTCGTGCTGTGACAAAAAACATTGATTTGTATTGTTAATGCCATTTTGAGAGTCTCTTTATGCATGATTTTATCATTTAAACTCTTCTAAGATAAACCTGTAAATTAATATTTTCTGACCTTAATAACTCTAGTTAGAATATAACAAATAAATGTTTCAAAACTTAATGACTCATCTGTTGAAATGTATTTCTTTTCAACCTTGTGACTACATTACCTATTGTGCAAGACAGCAGATGACACTTAAGTAATAGGAATAATTAGGTTCAAGGGAAAAAGGGATATTGTACTTTATATTTGACTTTCTTTGAACTTTAAACTAAAATGTGAGATAAAATTGAAAATTCAAAGAGGAAAAAAAAAGACTTCCTATTTAAAAAAATATAATTCTGTATTTTTTTTCTCAGGTTTCTAGAATTTAACGTTTAATTCTGGATTGAAGTGAAAACTGGGAAAAAATATCCAGTCAGAATTGTGAATTTAACTTTTAAATCATGACTTTTTGCATCTGAACAATGTGAAAAACAAAAAGCTGGAATTTTTCTATTATTCCTCGAGCAGTTCTGATGATTTTCTAAAGTTTAGTCTGATATTCATTAGAACAGTAACATGGTTCAAGACAAGTAAGCTGTCATAACACCAACATAACACCAACAGTCGCATAATTGCAGAGCTCTGCAGTTAGCACCATTTTAAAATGTAATTTAGTGCAATTGCGAAAAGAGAGCCAACCATGGTACAGAAGAAAAGCAACTAATGACTCCAGAGACATCAAAAAAAGCACTTAAAAGACATGACTGAGAGAGTGACAGTCATGAAGAATGAGCTACTGGAGCTTCATGAAAGAGTTGCATAGCTAAATGAAGAATTAAGGAAACTTCAAGCCCAGAATGAACAAGACAACAGGATCGATATACTCGAGAAACGAGTGGATCACTTGGTACAACATTTCAAAACAGTCAACAGGAGCCGCTTATATTCATGACTAGTTATTCTAAATTTTGACATATCTACAGTGTTTCTGTTGCTTGTCTTTAGTTTTATTTTTGTTCATGTGATTGGCCAATGTGCATTTGAATAAAAAATACATATAGTTGTTGGGGAAAAAAGGCAGATTTATGTGAAGAGTTGTTTTTATTCCATGACTTTCCACTGTTTTAATCACTATTGTACAGATTTGCTTCATACCTGTGTCAATCACGAAAAATACTGGAGCGCTCTTGGTGTTGCCGTTCAGACTGTACATGTTAACAGAGTACGTGGTTCCTGGCTGCAGACCTGAGACACACACACACAGGTTATTGAGTGAGGCTGATCCTACAGTAAGGAATAGACAAACATGAGAGGGCGGTGCACCTGTGACGGTGTAGGAATTTGCATCTCCTGGGAGGGTTTTCCTGATGGTGGGCAGTGATCCGGGGGTGGGTGTGACTTCAATAAGGATACCGGTGATACTTCTTGCTTTGTTACGCCATTGTAATTTGAAAGAAGTATCCTTGACATCATAGTGCTGCACGCGCCATGGAGGACTCAAGTCTGCATGGGAGAAAACAGCAAAAGATGAGTTGACAGTAAAGAGTGGAAATAGGTCAGTCGGTGAGGAAGCTAGTTACTTTCTGGTGTGGTGACTTCTCCCTCCAGAGGTCGGCTGGTGACGGAGTTCTTTAGAGCATACACTTGTATCTGGTATGTTGTTGCTACCTGCAGGCGGCGCACATACGGCACGTTATTGACTCATGGAAGAGTGCTGAGGAATGAGACACGAGGAGCCGAGCTCACCATGAGTTGAGGAACCACAACGCGGGTGTCGTCTGGTGAAACATTGATTTCTCTGCTGGGGCTGTTGATGTTCTTGGGTGTGATAACTACACGGTAGCCTGTTAGCCGTGCGTTTGGAGCCTGCCATGACACAGTGAACATGGATGGTCCGACATCGGAGATGACCATGTTGGTTGGTGCATTGATGACTGAAGCAGAGAAACACAATTCAAAACTATGATTATATGATGAAAACAACTTTGAAGACGCACTCCAATGAAAATGCTGTTTTTAGCATGTTCTTGTAGCATTTTTCTCTTAATGGAGGAGTTGGCTGGTTGGAAATGGCCGCACCAACAACTCACAAGGCAAATACTACCGCCACTCTGCACAAACTATGTTCTAATATAATTTTGCCTAAAAAATATGATCAAAAACCACCAAAAATGGGACTTTAAGGTGTCTTTGTTCTACCTGTGGCCTGGGTTCCCACTAAAGGTGTGCTTGGTGTTTGGCCGTTCAGAGCGATGACTTTAACGGTGTATTCAGTGCCGGGCCGGAGACCTCTCAGCACTGCGCTGTTCTGACTGCCTCTGGGGGCGGGTCGCAGCTCTCTCTCCCCCTCCTCTGAGCTGGAGTACAACACCCTGTAGGATGTGACGCTGCCTTCAGGGCTGTCCCAGGTGATGCGCATGGAGGTGGAGTCGATGTTAGAAAAGGTCAACTCCTTGGGGCCATCCATGGCTAAAAGGAACAAAGCAGATTTTCTTTAAGCCTGAGCTAAGACTGTCATGTCTGACATGTCTAAAGACATTCCTGCAGAGACAAACCCTCTCCTAAATCATGCTTTTGTGAATTTTATGAGCTGAAACCACAATTTATGCAAACATAGACAAATAGATGCTTGGAATGCATTAGACAGTGGGTCTTGAATCTATATTATATAAAAATGTCATTTTTTGAATGGAATTATTGACATGAACACACTTTTCCATGTCATTCACATTTTTAGAAAGGGTCTCTGCTTCTTTTCTTGGTTTCAGCAATTAAATCAAACCAACCAGTGATGGCGTTCTCCACCATGGGGGTTGATGGCTGTCCGTTATTTCCCAGAGCAGCGACACTGACAACATACTCAACAGTCGGAATCAGGCCTGTGATTATCATCTCTGTCTGATCTGCAACAAAACCGATGAGATTTGGTGTTGAGTGGTATAAAAAAGAAGAAAAAACTTGATCTGTATTTGTATTTGTTTACAGATGACCTGTCAATAATTACCTGGAGCCACCAACTCAGAGTAGGAGGGCCCCAAACCATTTTTGGGCGTACTTGTGACTCTATAACCTTTGATTGGTCCCTGAGCCGGAGTCCAGCGCACCTTGATAGAATTATCACTCACATCCATGACCTTCATGCTCGTTGGGGGCATAGTATCTATAATCCAGGACAATGAAATTGAATTTCAAACGTATAAAAACATTATTTTTCTAGATAAGTATTAAGAGAAGGGTACCAGTTCGGTGAGTTATAGTAGCATGGGTATTGGAGGCTGGGGTGTCTCCTCTAGTTGAAACAGCGTAGACTGAGATGGTGTAGTCAGTACCAGGCTCCAGGTCAGTGAGGGTGTAGGTGGTCTGGGTCCCTGGGATCATTTTCTCCACAGGAGATTCTCCACCTATAGAAAAATAGAGAGGGGTCACCTATAAATCTAAGGTTTTTGCTAAAGGAAACAAGCAGGAGAATATTCATTGAATCTCAGGTACAGACTTGTCCCTCCGTAGGTGATCCTGTAGGTAGTCACTGCTGCAGATGGGGCCTCCCAACGAATGGTGATACTGTTGGGGGTGGATGATGTGACCTCCAGGTCTTTAAGTTCATCAGAGACTGAGTTTTTAAAGTGAAAGGTGCAGAAAAAGAACAAATGTGATTAAAAAACACAAAAGTTATCTTTCTCTGTTAACATCATTAAAAGAAAGGGATATAGGACATGAAAACATACTGGTGGCCTGCGTGCCAGTCAGAGGCTGGCTCTCCTGATTGTTGCTGACAGCATACACATATATCAGGTACTCCTTATCAGGTTCCAGTCCAGTCAAAGTGAAATGGGTCCTGGTTGGGGGCACCCTCTGATCCTTGGCTCGTCCACCGCTCGTCTTCTGGTAATGGATCCTGTAGCCAGTGATGAAAGCAATCGGAGGCTTCCAGTGGACGGTGAAGGAGGTGGTCCGGATGTCAGAGAAGTCCAGGCCGGTTGGAGAGTCCAGAGCTAAAAGCAGACAATCGCACATTTTGCCCACATGAAGCTGTTTGGAAGCAGATGAATGATTTCTGACCTCTAAACAGAATTGACACTCAACACACTATGACTTTGTATTTTAGTGAGCTGGCAAAAAATATTGTAAAATGCATCAATTCTCTAAAATAGACCAAATAAAGTAAAAGTAAAAAAGACTCTGTGGTAACTTTGAATCTACATTTGGTCACCCAAAGCGGAAATCAGTCATACTCACTGGTTCTCTGAATTCCTGTTATTGGCGAGCTTTCTCGTTCTCCGTAAACACCCACAACACTGATGTGGTACTCTGTGTTTGGTTGCAAGTCTTTATAAATGAAGGAAGGCATGTCGTTAGAGAGCAGACTCACACAGATCAGTGCCAAGAAAACTGCAGAGATTTTGATCTTTGGAATCTCTAAAAACACTAAAGAGTGCAGGAGCTCTTACTGTTCAGCAGGTAGGTGCTGGTGGCTCCCCCAACGTTGACCTCCTTGACGTCATCGTCTGTGGCCGTGGGGTGGTAACGGATAACAAATCGAGAGATGTCGCTCGGAGAGGCAATATTAGGGAGTGTCCATGTTATTCTGATGTAGTCAGGTCCCACACTTCCAAACTGCAGGTAGAGGGGAGGCGGCACGGCTGAAGGAGAAACGGGTAGAGGTTACTCTTATGCTATTTTAGTTTTAAAATGTCTCATATTGCAAACATTGAAGAAGTTTGTGTTTATTCAGGTTTTAACAAAACTAACTGATCTACATTTTTTTTAAATCTATATCTCAAAACAGTTTTTTTTATGCTAGAGCCTGCTGAAAGCCAGTTATTATTTTGAATGAAACCTAACATGGTGAGGTGTCTATTCCGCTTTGGATTCTAACCCAATACACTTATTTTACAATTTTTAAAGGCAACATTTTCAGTCGGAATCACACCGATTAATAAACTTGCTTTTTGGGGGTATTTATATAAAAATAACCTCTGTTAAATATGACAAAAGCTATTTTAATAAACATTTAAAGAGAAGAAGATGTTATCCTGCAGACTTAATTTATGCAAAAAAGCTTAATCGTCAGGAAATAACAAAATTATTTCAAAAATGGTTTCATTTATAGGTAAAGATCTAAAGGAAATTACCACAAGGAGAACCAAAAAAATTAAAAACATAAAATTGTGACTTTCACTAAAGAGATCTGACATTTTATCCTAATGAATTCCATCAGAACCATAGCCCTCTCATTAATGACTATAGGAGAGAATCACCCGCATGCGTCTGCTTTGTGTGTGTGGCCGGCTCGCTTTCCCCCGTCTCTGTAACCGTGGCGATACTGATGTCATAGTCCACACCAGGCTCCAAACCATGAATGGTGTAATAACCAGCTGACACCTCCACCAAATCTTGGAATATTGGCAAGTTCTGGCCGGTTGTTACTACCGTTATCCGGTAAGCAGTTATGGTGTTGGAGTGCAGGGGGGTCCAGCGCAGGCCAATGGTGGTGTCAGTTATGTTGACAAAGTCAATGTGACTCGGTATGGGAATTTCTGAAAGCGTTAGGCCGGTGATAAAGCGCAGGCAAATGTAGAGAAAACAATAACAATAAGCATTCATGTCATCTGCAAAGAATAGAAACCAACAGCAGCCATGCTACACAATTACAGAAACAAACATCATGCTAATTTCAGTCATGCTCAAAGAAGGGTTAAATAAACAAGTTATTACATTAATCTTCATGCAGATTATAGGCTTTTTTTGTTTGTTTGTTAATGAAACATGCTGAAAAGGCTACAGGACCTGCATCCATGTTTTTAATTTCCTTAATGTTACACAGATTTACAGCATGTCAGTCATATTTGTACCAAATATGTATCCTTGTAAGCTTTCTATTCTCGTCCTGTGCAGGGTTCATGGGGTTGCTGGAGCCTATCCCATTAACAGGTTACCAGTTCATTGCAGGGCCACACCCAGATAGATATGCTCACGCCTAAGGAACACTTACAGTCACCTTTCAACCTCTCAGACATGTTTTAAATCAGGGACAGGCAATTGGCTGGACACACCTGAACCAGGTAATCAGTCATGAGTAGGGCTTGGATATTTGAAAATCATGCAGACACTGTGGCCCTCGAGGCCTGGAGTTGCCTATCCCTGTTAAAGACTGTGAGAAGAAGCTGGAGAATTCATATCATGACCTTTTCTCTGTGAGGTGGCCGTGCTAAACACCACATCACTGTGCAGCCCCAGGTACACAGATATCTAGTACTTTTTAGTGTTTTTGTGTGTAAAACATGAATGCAATAAAAGAATCAAGTTGATATTAGTTAAATGGAATCATATTTTTCTTCCAAAAGAGACAGCAAATCCTTCATTTGAACATTAAAAATGTGTATTGATTGAATCTAAAAGAAGGAAAGTTCCGATGGTTCAAACTAATTCTTATTTATGAGTTTATGAATAGTACATTTCAACTGGAAAGTGTTTAAATTCCAAAACATGCAAGTGAATACTGGTGCATTTAGCCTCTGTGTGAGTGCAGATGTATGGATTATTTATCTAACTAAAAGGCGCATGATGCAAAATTGTTTGGGGAGAAAAGCAAAGCTAAGAAATGCAGAAAAAAAGTTGAAAAATGTTTCTTAAGTGAAAGTGATGTCCTAAAACTAGCACAGTTCTTTTTATTAATGAAAGCAGCTGTAGAATAACATTTGCAAAAAATGTGTTCTGTTGTCCAGGATGCAGAATGTGACAGCAAAATAAATAAAAAGAGCATAAAAATTGTAAGCGTTTCCTAATCAAACTCACTCCTTGGTTTCCTTTGACCCTTTTCCAATCTGGTTTATTCAAACCCCCCTCTAAAGGGATTCTGGTTCTGCTGACATGCCTGAACATGTTCAAGATCAATAGGAGACTCATACCTGGTGTGACGATAGTGGACACTGGCAAACTTTCCACTTGTCCTTTGGTACTGAACACACTGATGTTGTACTCCACACCGAGATTCAGGTTCTCCAGCTGGCAGTAGGTCTGACCTACTGGAACAAACTCGTCCAAAGAGTTTCCTCGCTGGTCGTTGGTCGGTGTGCTTGTCACTCTGTAGGCTGTGATTCCTGCAGAATCAAAATAAATCAAATTAGTACACCACCATTAAAGAAACAAAAAAGTTCAATGCCCAAAGTCTGGGTGGGACATGATCTAGTTGGCTTGCACACTGAGGAGCCAATATTTACCTGGTGTTTCGGAGGCTGTCCAGTAGACTGTGAGGTCACCTGTGTTGGGGCTGGACACCACTCTGAGGTCAGTGGGGGGGGACAAAGCTGCACACAGGAACGATAAAGGATCATGCTCAAATGGAGTCTATCAGAAAACAGATGGCATTTGATAAGTCCTTGTCGCCATTTCATCTTTAGCGTAAAATACGCACATGTAACAACATTGCGGGTGATGGGGTTTCCACGGTTACGGCCATTGAAAATGGGCTGGACGCTGTAGGAGTACTTGTTTCCAGGAATCAAACCGGAAATGAAGATACGTCCGGAGTCAGAGGTCTCTTCTTTGGGAGACTCGCCTTCCTCACTGGGTAGAACAGACAACTAAAAAGAGGAAGAGCAGGCAAAAGGGGAAGATTGTGAGCCACTCTTAAGACAAGGGGCGGGGCCTAATATCTGCTGTAAACACTTCCTGAAACATCTGAGGGAACCTTTTTGGAAAAGATGTTCCTGGGCATTCATAGTCTTTAATGAAGACTTATTTATGATGTACTATAAGCAGAATTTTCTTAGAGGTTAGTCTTTACCTTGTAGCTGAACCTGCGAACAGGTATCCAGGAGATAATGATGGCGGTGTCAGTGACATCAGTGCTGAAAGGAGGAGCGTTTCCCAACTGGGGAGCTAAGAAAGACAGAACAGAAAAAAGTGAATATTCCTGCCAGTTTTTATTCTAATTTGACTTGTATAAACTGACCTGTGGTGAAATAGTTGGTGACTCCTTCACTGAGCTCATTGTCCAGCTCGGAGTGCAGCGTGGCCATGTACTGGGTGTCTGGTCGTAGGTTCTTCAAAGGGTATTGAGTGGTCCTGCCGGGGATCCTCTTCTCTATGGGGCTGGAGCCCTCGATGCTCAGGAAGAGGCGGAAACCGGAGACAACGGCGCGGGGAGCATCCCAGACGACCAGCGCGTTGTCGGGGCCGACGTCAGTGAAACGTACATTTGTGGGTGCATCAGGTTCTGGGAAGAAGGAAAAATTGAAAGGAAATGTTTAAAATTTATGATTTTTTAAAAATGATTTACAGTTCCATCTGGGAATATTCATGGTGCCACTCACTAGTTGACATTTCTCCTACTAACGGCTGGCTCTCCGTGCCGCTGCTGATGGCATAGATGTAGAAGCGGTAGAGCGTGCCGGGCTGCAGGTTCCGGAGCTCAGCGTAGGCATTGGGAGAGATCGGCGGCTGCAGCATTCGGAGCTCGTTGCCGCTCCGGTCCATTGGGGTGTAAGTCACTCGATATCCCGTCACATCTCTGGGGGGACCAGTCCAGGTGAGGATGATCTTCACATCTGAGACCTCAAAGAACTGTAGGTTTGAGGGAGCTGGAACCTCCTCTGTAAAGAGAATTTTTTTGTCAGAAATAGTCAAGCTTTATGTTGAAATTAAGTTAAAATAAGTCAAAGTTGGAATTGAAGCATTCTGTATTCCTGTAAATGCATTAAATTTATTTTAAAATAAATGTTCTTTTAACAAAACTCAATGCTTGTTTAACCTTTTTGCTATATGTTTAGGAACAGGTCAGCTTCACAAAAGTAAAAAATAGTCATATTTTTAACTTTTGCAGAAATATTAGGACAAATCCTTGTTTTGTTTTGATTTTTTTTATCTAAAAGCAAATTTTTGATCTGTCAATTCAAACATGTCAGAAACGTATTTTCTTCTGTCTTCCAGATAAACTTTTTTTATTCTTTTGAAGACTGGATGTGCTATTATTTTTAACAAAAAAAGGAAAATTTCACACCCACAGCCAGATAAAGTATAAATGATACACATTATCTTGTGTATGTTTATCTTGATTAGATTTTTTTGGTTATTTTAAGTATTCATTGTAGACAATACCACAAAAAATCTCACAGATCAATCAAACTCGTTTCAGAAATAAAGTAAAGCATTAATTAAAAAGCAAAGAAAAATGACAAAGATGTAAGAAAATGAATCTCTCTTCTTCACACTGTAATTACTCAATCATAAATAGGGAGTTTTGCCGTAATCCATTTAAGACACACATATGTCACCTTAGATTATTTTAACTTAGTGATTATTAACTAAAGTAAAGTAGAGTTTAATTCATTGTTTAAAAGGAGTATGAATTTTACATTTCATTTCATGGTTTTGCATCATTCCATCATTGTTATCAGAGCAGATTTTTTGTCAAATAACAAAACGCTCGTCTGCTCATCGTATATTCTTTATGTTCTGTACAAAATTTTACATTTAAAAATCCTTGTGAGTATATTACAAAGCCCAAAAGATGTTTTTGTTTGATTAGATTATTTTTAGATCTAAACTCCAAACAAGAACACACATCAGCCGCATGTGGAACTGCTTGTTTTTACATCCAGTGAAATGTGTGAATATGGTTTATATTTACTGTGTGTGACTGTGTTTTTATGATCTTGTAGTTTTTCTTCTTAGTTTCATGATTCTCTGAGATGGAGAATAGGTTTTTCATGATTATTAATAATAATGACCTTGAAGATAATTTTCTGTATTAAGCAATTTATCAAACTCTTATCTGTCTGAAATTAAAAACCATCAACTTTTAAATGTATCTACCTTGTTTCTGAGAACCAGCTGTGGTGACCTGAACAAAAACCGGCTCGCTCTCCAGGTGGTCCTCCACGGCGTAGATGGTGATGTTGTACAGTAGACCAGGATGAAGGTCCACCAGGGTCACAGAGTTTTCCGAGTTTGGGAGCGTCAGCTCAGTGCTGCTGCCCTCCTCTGACGGAGTGTACACGACCCGGTAACCTGCAGGCACAAGCATGTGGCCGCATTCCAACACAAGCAGAGACAAAAGCATCTTCAACTTCAGGGTTTCTCTCTACCTGTGATAGGAGCCTGAGGTCTGGTCCAGCTGACTCTGATGGACGCCTCCCCGACCTCGTCAACAGCAGGTTGGGTTGGTGTGTCAGGAGCTGGAGGAGCACATTTAGAGAGCAAACAAAATGTGTTCAGATCCTCTCATCTGAGGTTAAAGTCACCAAGTGGAGGAAGAGAATGCTGCCCCACCTGTGATCTGTGAGGTGGTCAGAATGAGGTTGGGCTCTCCTTGCTCTGGTAGCTCATAGACGCTGACGTTGTATCTGCGTCCGGGCAGAAGTTGATCGATGGTGACAGAGGTGGTGGTGCGAGGGAGATCTGGAGTCGCACACAAACATAATTAAAATGATTCTCCATTACTGAAACATGCATGCAAAGGTCAGAGTCTTAATTAAACATATCTGACAAATAGATTAGATGACAAAAGGAAGAGTTGGATCAATACTGCTTGTGGTTAAAGTCTCTCACCCAAGACGTTGGTCTTTGCTCCCTCCTCTGTGAGCTCGTACTCCACCCTGAAGCCAGAGATGGTGGCAGAAGCCGAGGACCAAGACACAACGAAGCTGTTGGAGGTGATTTCCGTCACCGACTCTGAAGTATCCACCAACGGAGGAGGCGCAGCCGTCTCCCCCTCTGAGGTCTCCACTGAGGAGGTGAGATGAACACCAACATTCTTTCAGAAATACCCGTAGAGTTGTAGCGTTCTGACTTTGTTTTACTCACAGGAGCCATGATTGGTTGTGAAGTCAAAGCGCGTGACCTCGCGACCTCCATAGCGCAGAATGCTGATCAGCTGACCCTCGTAGGTCACGCTCGGACGCAGCCCGCTGATGGTGTAGGAGTTGACGTGGCCGGGGATGGTGACCTCCCTCCACGGGGTACCTCTGTTTTTCTAATGTGAGAGCAAAAAGCAACAAATTGCTGCAGCTGCACATGATAATGAAGATGTTTTCCTAAAAATATCAGAGTTATCTTAGTTTACATTCTTCACGTCAAGAATAAATCTTCAGAAAATGAGGAAATTATAATTGCTTTTTTGATAAAGCAAAGTTTTTATAATTAAATCCAGTTTGGAAGGGAGACTGGCTCCCACCCAGTGACGCCCTCATCCTGTTTTATGAGCATTCAGACAGCTTTAAAGCTCCAAAAACTCTGTGCTGGGTGGCCAAATAAGCACTCGGAACAAATTCTCTGCGGGAAGCATAAAACAAAAAGTTCTTAGGAGGAAATCAGCTGGACTTCAACTCGTTTATATGAAGCTTTTAATCACATCAAAGTGAAAACATTAGGAGAAAACTAAAAAAAAAAAGGCAAAGGAGGGAAATTTATCTTGGAATCCGTCCGACTGAGACTGTTTATTTATGCAGGCTGTAACAGAGAGTTCATGCGGCTTTAATCACTCTGTTCATGTTTAAACTTCAGCAAAAGCTCCCCATTTCGTATGTTATTGCTTACAAACACAATCTACTTCTAGATGAAAGTGTTGCATAAGTCTCAGACTCACGATTCTCCACTTGAGGATGTACTGCGTGATGTGGGCAGAGGACGGAGCGTTCCATTGGATGGGGGTGGAGTCTGGCTGTTTTCCGGCCTCTGTGATGATGACCTGCACAGGTCTGCGGCCGCCTGAGGGGGTTCAAGAACATCAGGAAAAGCAGAGGAGGAGAGCAGGGATGAGAGGGAGCTACAACAAGACAGTGTTACCTGTGGGGAGCGTAGGTGAAAGTTGGCACATTTTACTGAGCTACATCCAAAGGATTCATCATTTTTTTTAGTAAACCTCCAGACGGTGTCAAACCAGCTGTACGCCCACTGACATCTGACGGTGCGGTATAACACTAAAGCTCCATTTTCATCACCGTTTTTCCAGCCTCTGTTCTTTAAAGCACACTTAGAGTCTCATACATGTCTCAGCCGTGACCTCTGTTGAGTCTAAGGTAAATGTTTTAACTGTGACTTCCTCCCGGCAGGACCCACCCAGAGTTAAAGTACAAAAGGCCAAATTAGGCAACCTTTCTCCAAACAGCAGCAGGAAGTCACGGCCTTTGATTCTGCCTGTGGCAGGTCAGCAAAATGTCTCAGAAGGCCAAACGGGAGTGAAGAAAACCTGTGGAGCCGCGACCGACGGGGGAGATGTGATGACCTGACACTTCTCCATTTGTCAGACATCAAAGCCAGAACAAACCTGGCAAATGGATTTATTTCTCTTTTTTTAGCAGCATGGAGTAAAAGACTAGGGCTTTTAATGCTGTCGAAGAGTTGGAAGAGAGAATAAAAAACTCTTCTTCATAAATTGGACTAATTTAATAGTCGATTAGTCGTTACTTTATATTATATGGAGTCAGAGTGTAGTAATGATTTCAGTAAGTATTTAATGAAGGACAGGTTTAACAAAAGTGAGTATCTCTAAGCTACTCAAAATGGGAACTTTGGCTTCAGAAATCTCTTTTTACAGTTGAACTTTTGCAGACCATTTTTATTCTAAGTTAATTTTCACATCCTTACAGATCTGCATTTCTTGACATCACAGCTTTATTATGAAGGTAAATTATAAAAATAAAAAGAAAAGGAATGATTTTAAACAAAGAAAAGCCAGACAAAATTCTTTTTACATAGAAGATACTGGCATGAATGCTGTTCTTGTACCTGGATACGTCTGCTGAGGTTCACAGCTCATTTCTCCAATCCCGTTTCCATAGCAATGGCAGCGGTACTGGATGCCGTGGATGACCTTGTCCCACTGTTCTCCAATCTGATAGAAAACTCTGTTCTGCGGCTCCTGACACTGATCTGATGTACGAAACAAGAGGGCAGACAAAGATGAGGGGCTGATTATAATTCTTTGAGCTTTAACCCCTGATGTGTGAGCCAGAAACGCACCAATAGCATCACACCTCCACCACCCGCGGCCCTGTCCGAAGCAGGTGCAGTTCATCATGTGGCCCTCCGCATGGCGCTTGGAGAACTCCTGGTTGACTTCATAAGGCACTCCGTCAACAATGCACTGATCTGGATTCAGAACACACATCTTTTGGTTCCCAATTTTCAGTTTCAGAAATTTGTTTCAAGTAAGTAAAAAACAAACGACTGTCTGACCTCGCAGCTGTGAGTAAGCAACGCAGTTCCACTCCCCGCGCCCGTTGCCCAGGCACGTGCACTCCATCAGGTGACCCATGACATCATGTCGCTTGTCCCACTTGTCCCCAACTCGGTGCATCACTCCATCATTTGTGGTACACACTTCCTCATGTGCTGGTTGGAAAAAACCAAAGAAAGAATGAAATTTACTCTTTTGACCTGCAGATTTTATTTGTCGACAAATCATCGCAAAAGTTAGCCTTAAAACAGGATGTTATTGTTAAACCTTTAACACCTGAGGTGTTGCCGGTGACACTTAAACACAAAATCTTTAACAAACTGACGCTTTTCTCCTTCAAAATCTGCTGGAATTACATTGATCGTGTTAACAGTTGAAAACTTATAGTAAATCAAAGATCAAAAAACACTGGTGTTAAAAGGTTAGGAAGAGAACACCTAAAAGTATCTGTCCATGCAGCAAGTCATTTTACTTAACAACAAATCGTATAATAAGATATCAAAATGTCCACACAGATCCAATCATTCAATAAGGAATAATAAGCTTAAAAAATGCTGTTAGATGGCATTACTTAAAATTGAATGCTCTACGTATGCTCTAAGTATTTTTTGCTAGTTTTGAGCAAATAGTTAGTATTTTTTTAGTTTTCATGCAGCTCGTTGTAGTTCATTTTGATTACAGTGACATATAAACTAGTGTAATAAAAGGTGGAAATAACTCATTTTAGAACAAAAATATTAGTACAAGTAAGCCCATGTTAATAAATCCACATACAATAAAAAAACTAACACTTTTTCTTAAGACATAAATTAAATTTGTTGTCTTTCCAATGAATTCCAGTCTAACTTTTAAACATTTGAGGGTTTTTTTTCACACTTTAATAATAAATTCCTTATTTCTAAGTTAATAAGATAAAAAAGTTTAGAAAATTGCAGAGAAGTTAAAACAACTTAAAACCTGGACTTATATCTTGAATATCTAAAACAAGGCTTTAAATCTTTGAAAGAAGCTCTCCCTAATTAACTAGAGTGGTGTGAGTCTGTGTTTGTAGCCGATTCGCTGTGACGACCACTGAAGCGTGAAGCCAAAATGGAAAAAAAAAAAGAGAACGAGTCTGTGGATGAACTGTGAATGTTTTGCAACATTCAACAGTTATCCCCCCCATGACCAGTCTGAGCCTCAACTATTTTCTCTTTAGTTCTCCCATGCAACCCTCTCTCTTGACCCACACCGCCATCCATGTGAGGAGTTTGCAGTCTTTCTTTCAGGACCTCTTTTGGTTAAAAATGCACAATCCTTCATTGTGGAAATGATGGGAGCGACACAAAGGAATCCTCTATAAATTGCCCAATTGTAAGCTCATGTATTATTGATGAATGAAACTCTGAACAGAGACAAAGCAGAATGTACTCACCTGCCATGGGGCAAAACCCAAAGAGCTGATCACTGTCATAGTAGTGGGTGGTACCACACCACCTCATGCCGTCACGCCGCCCGTCTGCGGTGCAGTCTGTGTAGTTACGACCACTGTAGAGGAAGGGGAAGTGGCACAGAGCCCCATTGGAGTTCCCGCCCAGCGTCGCCACGATAGCTGGAATCAAAGGCAGACGAGTCCGTTTAACGCTCCCATTTAGATTCGATTTATGTTTTATTCTGCATGTTATCAGTAAAGCACAAAAAACACAACAATGAAATGTCCGTAGCAGTTTTGGTTTTGGTCATTCTCACCATTTTTTTCAGTACAGAAAGAGTACTGCTGGTCTCGTTCATAGTTCGAGGTGGTGGAGCACCAGAGCTGCCCGTCTGTGCGGCCCTCGGAAGTGCACGAGTAGTACGTCTTCCCCATGAAGACGAAGGGGAACACGCACGGCTGCCCATTGGAGTTACCGCCATACACCTGATTCCTGGCTTCTATCCAGACACACGAGAGAGAAAACTTTCACCAGAGATACTCACATGTTTGGTTTCCTCTTTTAAAGAATAAAGGTAGCTATTTGAACAATAAAAGAACTCCTCCTTTCTTACCCCACTCCTGACAGCTGGCTCCACTGCCCAGACACGTGCACAGCATCTGTTTGCTGCCCTGAGTCCGGAGCCAGCGCTGTCCTTCGTGGTAGGAGTTCCCAGAATCTGTGCGGCACGTTCCCTCTCTGTTGAACTCAACCCTGGAGCGCTCGGGGGTGTACACCACAGTGCCGTGGCCTGTATCCCACCAAACCAGAATGGAATGAGTGAAAACAATGCTCCAAAAATCCCCAAATGTTCTTTATTAAAGGAAAAAACTTACTTTGGGCTACACTGTCCCGGTCACATTTCCACTCTCCACGGCCGTTTCCTAAGCAAAGACACTGCACGCGGTGTCCACTGGAGTCGGTCTTCATCCAGGTCTCGCCAATGCGGAAAGACTTCTTGACGTCATTGTCATTGCAGCGGTCTGCGTTGGGGAGGAGACAGGTGGTCAGCTGGTGCTCCTCAACTAAAAATGGGTTTTGATGTGTTGGCGCGGTGTTTACTTCTGGATGTGCATTGTATTTTCCCGTGTCCCTCTCCCAGGCAGGTGCAGTCCAGCATCATCCAGCCTTGGTACCGCTTCTCCCAAGTCTCACCAACAACATATGACGATGCTGCATTGTTGTCAAAGCAACTCTGAGCTGCACAGAAAACAGAGATGTGTTGCTAAGATTTGCCATCTGACAGAAATGTAGGAGGGGGGTTAAGTTAAGTGAAAATAGGAAAAAGATCTTCCAAAACAACTGAAAAATGGCAACATTACAAACCCCCCAATATTAAAACTGAAGTCTGCACATATTAGCATAAAATAAATAGTGCTAATCAGGCTGAAAAAGTTATTCAAGTTATTTAAAAGACATCATTTATGAACATTCTGTCTTAGCACATTTAATAACCATTTTTAAGATAAACAAAGCAAAGACTCATAATGGAAGGTGTGAAGATTTCAGCTGTTTTCATCACTTTTGTGACATCTCAGGGACGGTGATCCAGAATCAGCAGCGCGACACTCACCCACAGGTTTGCAGGTCCACTCTCCTTTGCCGTTTCCAAGACAAACACACTCTAGCATGTAGTCAGCTGTGTCATGGGGCCTCTTCCAGGTGTCCCCAATTTTATATGACCTCCCGCCGTCATGGCATCGATCTGTGGATGATACAAAAGCCGAGTTTTATTTAAAAAAAAATACTCTAAACTCCAATGTTAGGGCTTGATTTAGCCGTAAACTTAATGGTAAATAATAAACAGCTGCTCCAAAGATATTTAATCGGATTTTTGGGTATAAATTTGAGTTGTGATTCAGGGTTCAGAGAGCTTTTTAATGGGCATGGCGGTGCAGTGGTTAACCCTCACAGTGAGAAAGCCTTGTTGAAAATTGTCCTTTGGTGTTTATGTGTTTTGACCCCCAGGGCTCCTTTGAAATGGAGATTTCCCTGGTTAAAGAAAGGTAAAAAACAAACAAAATATTTTAAAAAACAGATGGGACCTTTCTATGTGGAGTTTGCATGATCTTGACGTAAATGTGCGGGTTTTCTCTTGGAACTCTGCAGGTCCAAAACATGCTTCATAGGTTGATTGGTAACTTTAAATTATCCATTGGTATGTGTGCGTGATTGTGTGGCCAACAGGCTGAGGACCTGTCCTGGGTGTACCCTTCCCCAACTGTAGCCCTGTGACCTCAAAAGGGTCACAGCAAGTCAAAAAAATGGATAGATGGCAGAATTTTTCAAAATAAAAGTTCCCCTTTAGACCCCAGTTGCCTTTTCAAACTGTAAATCAAGTACATTTTGGAGTAAAAACAAACTTAATTGTCTAAACAGGAAAATGTGTCACATACTTGCGATGGTGCAACTGATCTTCCCTCGACCAGAACCGATGCAGGTGCAGTCCCATATCATCCCTTCTCTTGGCCTCTCATAGGTTTCACCGATCCTGTATGTTTGCCCGTTGTACTTATCATGACAAGTTTCTTCCACTGAGGACAAAAAGACAACACAATTATGGATTGTGCTGCTGCAGAACATCACGCGTGCGCAACCATAGCAGCAGCTTCTGGTCCTGGTGATGCTGCGTCTTCCTGACCTTCAGGCTTGGTGGTGCAGTCCACGCGTCCAGCTGCGCTGCAGGAGCAGAGAAGAGTGCTGCCGTGGTACGACTTCTCCCACTGCTGGTTGGGACTGTATGAGCGCCCGTTGTCCTGGCAGACGACTGCGTAAAATGCGCACTGTCAGGACTTTACGCAGACATCATGAAACTAATAGAATTATTTTTTCTCCTAAAAACACAGAAGAATACGTACCTGGTGAGACGGCCTCGGGCTCGTAGAGGTCAGGATACACCTGATACTGAGATTGTCTTTTGTTTTTGTTTGGAGCGCCGTGCGCTGCACTGCTGAGGCACAGGGCAACCAGCAGCCCCGTCAGTGGACCGCCGGTCATTTTGGAGATGCACAAAGAAAAGAAAACAGATCTGAAGGAATCGAAGTTTGCAGCGGGTTGGTTCTGTCCCTTGTTCTCAGCTGCTCTTCAGGCGGTCCCGACTGCCGCCCCGCAGCACTTCAACCAGACCCTGCAGAGGGGAGAGGGCTGCCTTTATACGCACTGCTGCAGAGCACTGAAGGGGAGGGATTTCAACCACCCACTCCATGTCAGGAGAAAAAATGGTCAGAAGATGTATCATCAGTAAAAGTATGAACTATCACCAAAAAAAGAAAAAAGAGACA
>NC_050514.1:11883916-11889997 GCF_002922805.2 Oryzias melastigma
GAGAAATATCCAGTGTTTTTTGCTGAAAAGTCAGAATTATTATAGTCAATTTTTACAGCAATTCAAATTTGTCCTCCCAGTAAAGTATATTTTTCCAATTCAAACATCTACACTTTTGTAATTAACTCCTAAAATTTTCCAACCGATTTTGAACAAATACTAAAAAAAATTAGAATGTGAAGGAACTGGGATATAGAATGGCATTTTTAAGGATTTGGATGTAAGAATATATATATAAATATTTAAAACTGGATATGTATTATGTCTGAGGCACTGCTTAGGTTTTTATTTTAATTTTTCCCAATCATACCTTTGAGTTTTTTTTTCATCCTGAATAGAGAAAACATCCATTTACTTAAAGCATCTCACTTTGGTGTGTCTTTGAAGACCAACTTCAGTGAAAATTCTGTTTTTAACATGTTTTTGTGTCATTTTTCTGATCATAGAGGACAAATAAAAATATAATTAAGCTCAAAATAGCATTTATATATTCCAATTGTGAACCAAAAGAAGACAAAAGAAAAAAAAACTGGGCGGAGCGCAAGCTTCCTGCTGCGTTGCATGCTGATGCATCCACTTGCAGACAAATAGATCTGTTAAAATCTGCGTTTTACTCATCTAGCTCAAAACTGTAACACTATAGCTCCAATATTCCTCACCACTTTGTTGCACCAATAATGTTAAGTGTAGCATGTAAAGGGGCTGTAAGCGAGTGGGAGAAATGTAAAAAGATTAAATAAAAAAGTTTTAAGTAATTCAACTGGACAGTTTCAGGCTCCAGTTGAATTTATTAGAACATTTTCATTTGATCATGACAGATGACTGAGAATCTACACCAACATGTAAACAGATGGATGATGGAAGGTTAGTTCAAACTTTCTTTGCAACAATGGTCCAACCCACAACTCAGAGGTGAATTTCTGATGAACTATGTTCTGGAAATGACAGTTTTTTTTATTTTGGCTTCGATAAGAACATGACTGAAGAGTGATTTTAACAGTTGCAACAAGCTGATGCTTAAACTCTCCATTGAGCTTCACCATGACATGTTGCATGTGTTAACTTATAATTTTGATTGTTTGGGGAACATTTTTATCTTATTTTTGATGGAATGAAAGCATCCACAGAAAAACTCAAAATAATTTTCAAATGACTGTGCCTTCTTTTTAGAGTCTTCCATCTGTTTCCCATTCATCAAAATGTTTTTACCCATCAAATTAAATTAAAAAAGGTTGAAATGAAAAGTGCAATGATTTTTTGGAAATATAATACTTACAAATGTCAAGTCATAAAAGTAGTTCCTGCCAGTAAGCCTGGATGCAGCCACAACTTTCATGTTTATAATTCCTCAGTAAGACAAAACCTCCACTGGAACTTTTGGGAAACGAGCAAAAAAATAAATAAATAAAAAAGTAGCAAAAACAGTGTAATTTTATTAAAGAAAGCACCACTGAGTCACCAGACTTTCCACTGTGGAAATACTCGTCAAACTTTTTCCGTTTGCAAAACCCTGCCAAACTGGGAAGGATCAAAACACCTCAATTCCTTGTGTGTTACCTAACCTCTGTTTCCAGATTGGCTGTGGTGCTCTGGGTTCCCTGAACGTGCACTCTAGCATTACAGACGAGGAACTACTCTGGAAGGGAACACAAATACTCATTACATACTGTGATGCTCAGTTGTGGGATGTTGGGCCAACCACGTTGAATTTACGAGCCGTCTCTATGGAAGCTTCTGGAAGGCAGCCCGACTTTTCTCAAAGCAATTCGCCTTATTTCCACTGTTTTTTTCTGCACTTTTTCTTACATAACATCCACATTTCAAAAAGCATTTAGACCAAGATTATATAAAACATAATGTAAGACTTAATAAAAGTAACATGTCCTTCTCAAGGCTCTCCCTTTTGGGGGGAAATCATTAATAAAAAGCTAAACAATTTTTAACTTATATCTTCATAACTATAAGGGTTTTGAGATTAATAGAAGATTAGACATTGAAAATCACCGCAAAGAGAGGAATGAATCATTATGTGTGACTGTTATTTCACTATAAATCCATCAAAATAGAGCTAACGTGGTAATTTTTCAGCTGTGAACACTAATATTTCCTGACAATTGTAGCAGTTTTCCCTGTTTTCAATGGCTCTGTATTAAAGAATTACATGTTTAATACCCCCTATCAGAGTTCATGAAAGATTCATGAAGAATTGCTTTCCTGTAAGCTTCATTTTGAATTCATCTTAAAGCAGTTACAGAGAGAAAGGAGCATGTCTTCCACAACATTCCTCTTTTTTGCACTGCAGGCACACATAAATAAAATAAAATAAAATATAAGTTATATTGTTGATTTGTTAAAATAGTTTAAGATATAATCTAATAACAATACCTATATTAAAAAAAAACATCAAATTTGCCAGTATACTGAAAATCAGTGTGGATGATCAAAGTTCTGTCATTGATTGCTCTTTGAACTTTTATAACTATTTGTTTAATTCGTAATACATGTATTTCTGAGACTCCTATCTCATCATCATGATCCAAACCTTAAATAAAAACTACCTTGTGTGCAGCCCCGTAGCTCATCATCATTCCACTAGGGGCAGTAGAGGAACTTTTCTGCTCATTTCAAAATGGCTGCCTCCATGAATTCTCAAAAACACTTTTGGCGGGAAAAGTTTTAGTTAATTTTCAAATCTTTATGGTGAGAATAACTCATCAGTAGATGTTTATTTCTTAAAACGACTTCTTGCTATATTGAAAAAATGCTAAATTTGTAGATAATCATTTTTTTTATAGTACAGTTACACCATGTTAAAAATTTGTGGATCAAACTTCAGACGGTGGCTAATTAAGGTGCATTTCCCTGAACACTCATGACAATATTTTGCATCTCAACTTAACATTATGAGCAAAAACTCACCAAATAATCTATTTGATACTATCTAATCACATTAAAAATTATATTGCTATTATTTTGGGGGATTTCATCAAAGAGTATAAAAAAACATAAATTCTAAAATATTTTTATTTTCTGTCATTATAGCTATTCTAGCTAACTTAAAAAAATGCATTTATTCAAGAATAAAAAAGGGAAATTAACCTTTGCAAGGAGATGTGGTTAAAGTGAATCATACTGTAGCTTCAGGAGCCATTTTTACTTCTACAGCTTCAGCAAATCCTTCAGTTCTTCAGATGATCTGTGTTGATGGCTCAGCCAAAGTCTCGTAAGTAAAGTCAGTGTCATAGATTCACATGTATTTCCTCAAACCATCCATGACTGCATTAAGCATTTTTGGGTTCCTTAAACTTTTAAACACAAAACGTTTTCCATAAGATGTGCAGGATTTTTTTTTCTTATCAGATTTTTATATATATAAAACACCAGTCAGTGTTGAAATGAAATTCCTCTTTACCATCTGTTACTAACACATTTTATTAAACTACATAGACAAGAAGGGCAGATAGAGGTAGTTTAAATGTTTTCATTTCAATAAAAAATAAAAAAAGAACACAAATTTAGATATTTTAAACCATTGATTTTAACAAAAGGAAGTAAATAAAAAACTTTTCTCAAAAGAGGAAAAAATAGAGAAAATAAAAAAATTAAGGGATTGGCTGCACTAAACTTTAAAAACTGAGAAACTAAGAAAAATACTCAGATTTTAAAACTCGAAAATGTAGTGCAGCAAGTTACTGTAAAAAATATGAGTTTTCTTTACCAATAAAGACCCAGACCCATTTTTCATTTAAAATAAACTTCTGTGGAAAATACCACAAACCAAGTTTACCACAGAAAACATTTCAGATAGTTTGCTGTTATACTCATATCATTATGGGTTAATTTCATTTGTATAGTGCAAAGCAGACTTGTGTTAAATATCTGAGAGTTGCTTTGTCTTTATGTTTTCAAAGTGTCTGTAAAACTAGTCTATTTTAAACAGATGGAGGGTCTTGGGAGCAGTTATTTCCAAAGTGTGTTTTTCCACCTGAACTTCACCAATCAACAGATTGACAGTCCACAGAGAGGGAGCAGAAGGTCACAGCTGGACAGAATAACAGGTGGAGGCAGAGAGGGATTAGGGATGAGTGAAGGGGCAGAAGGAATTCAATCAAAATGAAATGACTGAGGAGAAAGTGGAGGTTTCGTGTTACCAAAAGACAAAGAGAGTAATTTAGCCCGATTCACTCATTTATAATGGTTCTGTAAAGTTTCTCAAGCAAAAAAGTTTCCATTGCAAGACTTGCAGAGGTCACAAATGAGCACAGAACATTGTACTTCTCAAATAGAGAAGTAAAAACATTACAAAGTTATGCAAAGGTTCATGCCCCAGACACCGAAGCAGCTGAGCAGCAGACTTCCAGAGCTGTCAGCGTTCTCCCTCGTCCTGCTCATTGCTCACGTCTGAATCAGACTGAATTTCTGCACAGGATGTAACATGAAGTGGACAGGCTTTCCAGGAGACCAGCACGCTGACAACACATTTGCCAAAAATTCCACAACACAATGCTACAAAAAAAGAGTCACCCTGGAGACCAAACTGGGTTGGGCAAATGGACGCATGAGAAGCAATAGTGGCGATGATGCTTTCAAGTCTGAATTTTGTGCTGTGTCACATCACACTCGCACAGTCATGTGATGAGCTGACCGCACTGTCCACGGGAGAAACGGTGCAGGTCAGTTTCAAACTCTCAGAAAGGGTTCACATTTGAACTGGGGATCCTGTATTTTACTAAAGATAACCTCGGTTCAAAGACCAACTCCAAAGAAATAATAATATTTTGGGTGTTTTTAACATGTTCTCGTGGCATTTTTCTCATGATGAAGGACATATATAAAGAAAATTAAGCTTAAAATTGCATTTCTGAGTAATTTGTTAAATCATGAATCAGGAGGAGATACAAACATGTGATGTAGAAGCTACTACGGCAAGCCACAAGCTCCTTGCTTTGCTTTATTCCGATACATCTACTCGTCTGAGCTGGAATCTGACTGTACAGCTGCATAGCTGCAGTAGTGTCAGCATTGCTAACAGATGGACGATGGGAAGAGGGGGTGGGGATTGCTCCACGCCAACAATCCCACCAACAACCCAAAGGCTAATTTCTAATGAACTACTGATGCTCTGTAGAAACTATGTCATAAAAAAACAACACAGGTCTCTTGTTTTTGGCTAAAAACGTCTAGATCTTAATTAAAAGAACACTGGGAACACTTTTAAAATAGATCAAAAGATGATCGGAGTGGGTCTTTTAAAAAAATCTATTGCATTTAATTGAAAAGAAAAAGGTGAATAAACTCCAGGACGTACGGAGCTGCAGACCTCACCTGTTAAATATTCATGATACAAGAGAATGAGCTAAAATGGCATCTTTGGAAATTTAGAGTAGAAAGTCACTTCTAACTAAAAACAACATTGGCTCATTTCACTCTGGACTAATTTTCACTCTTTTGGGAAAATATCTTGCAAACCATTTAAAATACATTTGTCAAAGTATCATTTTATAGTTCAATTTAAGCTAAAAATTAAATTAGAAGTGGTAATATCATCCTTCAGAGTGACTGGAAGAGTTGGACAGGAAGAATCTCCTGTAACATCCAGTTTTTAAAAAGACAACTGACTGATTGAGTTACTTTCTCCAAAGGATGCTCAAGTTTTCCACGTAATCGTTTTGAAGCACTGGAAACTTAGAACCAGAAGCAGATCTGGAATCAGATACCGCATCCTTCTTAGAAATGTTCCTTTTGGGAAGTTAGACAAACTAAGTCTTTGCCTTCAGCTTTGACTGGAACAGTTAGTATCTTTTATATAGAATGCGTTGATCTGCTGGTGTCAACAGCAGCCATATTGATTGTCTAAATCTCATGTGTTAAAGTCAAGGCCCTGGGGCCGGAACCGGCCCTCTGGGTAATTCTATCCGGCCCTCCAGATCATTTTATTTTATTGTTATTAATGGGCTGATATTATCTTGCAGTCATTTCTAACTTGTATAATTTTGACAAAATGTGTTTTTATGGAGAATAAAAAGTTATGGTATAAGAGTGTTAAACATTGGCATTATGCTAGTTTTTGAACTATTTTGA
>NC_050514.1:11891134-11892607 GCF_002922805.2 Oryzias melastigma
GACAGGAAGAATCTCCTGTAACATCCAGTTTTTAAAAAGACAACTGACTGATTGAGTTACTTTCTCCAAAGGATGCTCAAGTTTTCCATGTAATCGTTTTGAAGTACTGGAAACTCCAGTAGCAGATCTGGAATCAGATACCACATCCTTCTTAGAAATGTTCCTTTTGGGAAGTTAGACAAACTAAGTCTTTGCCTTCAGCTTTGACTGGAACAGTTAGTATCTTTTATATAGAATGCGTTGATCTGCTGGTGTCAACAGCAGCCATATTGATTGTCTAAATCTCATGTGTTAAAGTCAAGGCCCTGGGGCCGGAACCGGCCCTCCGGGTAATTCTATCCAGGCCTCCAGATCATTTTATTTTATTGTTATTAATGGGCTGATATTATCTTGCACTCATTTCTAACTTGTATAATTTTGACAAATTTTTTTGAACTATTTTGACTAATTACAATCCTAGCCAGTAGAATCAAATATAATATCATGTCTCCTAACCAAATTCCCATCTGAACTCATGGATACCTTCGAGTCCTTATTTGTTTAATGAATGCAAAGTCCGTCTTTCCTTCCTTCCAGACAGCCGTGTCCTCGAGGTCAATCCCAGTTTACACCTGCAGTTATTTCACTTCCAGAACAGCAAACCTAACATGTGTGTCTGAGTCAGGGCTGTGAACACAGTCTCAATGGTTTCTGCTTCACATCAGGTGTGTGAGCTCCATCTTTACGCACGTCTGTGTTTGTGTTTCTGCTGCCTGATGATAAACACCTGACTGGACTTGATCAAAAGCCACTCTATGCAATGTGCTGCTTCAGTCAGCTCATTTACAACCCAAAGTTTAACTTCAGCTCAAGAGCAGCTATTTTTGCTCACAAGTCAATCAAAGGATTATAGGCAATCATGAAAAGTGTCAGAAAGACTCTGCATCTTGTTTATGCTTTGGAACAAAAAGGAAGGTTGTTAGCCTTGCAGGATTAGCTTGACAGACATTTGGTAACACTGTGAAAGCATCTGTCTCTCTTCCTGTCGCCATGTCAACCAAGACTGATCGATCGCTAAAACTGTGACTACAGCTGATCAGGTTATTGAAATACTGATTGATGTCAGTCACAGCATTCATAATCATGAATAGGGCACAGAAAAGCCCTGAGATCCCTCTCCCTTAATCTATTGATCTAATTTAATGAAATTGTCTTTTAATTATGATTATAGAGAAATTTTTTTTTTTAAACTTCAACTATTGTGAAATTGTTTTAATTATGATTATAGAGAAATATTTTTAAAAAATGTCAACTATTGTGAAATTGTTCCCAATGGTATTTTATTTATGATTATGTTGTTTTTTAGTCAAAAAAAGAAAAAGAAAAACATTTACTAAGACATAGTTTCTGCAGAACGGCAGTAGTTCATTAGAAATTTGCTTCTGAGTGATCATGCTGTAGTATCGCGAGACTGACAGGTGTGTGGGTGAGTAA
>NC_050514.1:11892687-11900169 GCF_002922805.2 Oryzias melastigma
TTACACGCTCTCCCGCTAAAGGGGGGTCTAATTCCAAGAGGCTTAAATTTACATAATTATTACGGTTACTGTAACCACTCTGGCCTACAATTGATAATAATGTTCACAATTTATATTAAAAAAAGAAAACATATAAAATTGACCTAAATGCTATAGCTTTTTGAACAAAAATGTAAAACTTAAAACTGTCACTAAAAAAATTACATGAGGAATTAGCCTATAGATTTATTAACATGAATGTTTGTGCTTACATGCAGAAACAGATTTTTTTTACAGTAAGGTTACAGTCTTTGTATGCCTTTTAGCTTTTTTTTAAATTTTGATTTATTTCTAACTTGTGAAACATGTCGAACACTACAAACTAATACAAATAAAATAACATAAAACTAAATAAAATAGATTAAAAAGTCACAATTAAACTGATACCTGTTTGAAAAGGGGAACCCATGCTTATTTAAGCTTATCCCTAAAGATACTTTTCACATATTAGTCCATAATATTCAACATAATCATATTTTCTTTTCAAGGATGTGACACTATTTATGTTTCATGTATGTCTTATTTTAGTGCATAATTTCTTTAATGTGTCCTCCATCATTAAAATAATGCCACAAGAACATGTTAAAAAACCAAAGCACCATTTTCATTGGAGTGGATCTTTAATTCAGTAAAGCAAAGGACCAGTCCGCTCATATCTCACATCTCTGGAGTGAGACTGAGATGTGAGCGGGATGTGTGACCTCCTCACCACAACCTGACTTTCCCGTCATTCCTGGATGTCCTCAGAAGATCCTGCTGGAAGCAGACAAAGAGGTGTTTTAGGAGGAGACAGCTTTTCCTGGCTAAAAAAACTGCAGTTCCTGAAAGAAAAACGTGAGGTGATGAAACTACGATTTGTACCAATCAAATTAAGCTCATTTTAGTAATTTGTTTCAATTTTATCGCATGTTAAAGCACATGCTGGTTTTTGAGATGACAGTGTGATAAATTGGAGCTTTCTGCCTTGAATGTCCCAAAACAATCAGCTCCAGTACTTTCCAAAGCTGTGATGAGAATATGATTTAAGTGTACCTTTAAGTGTCTCCATTACTCACTCCTGTCTAGACTGCATGGAGATGCCAGCTCACCTGAAGCCATGTGTTAAAGGAGTGTGTACCTTTCTCCTCCTTCCTCCCAGGTGAACTCAGACTGTTTTGGGAAATGCTTTTTTAATGTGACATGACAAACCACAAAAGACAGTTTGAGATTCCAGAAGAAAGCCTGCAGACCGACAGAGGTCAGCTTGATGAGTAACAGAAGCCTACACATACTCATGGTCAGACTTTAGCATAGAACTCCACAGACACTTCAGCAAACACAGCCGGTAAACATCACTCATGTTTACCTTTAGCCCTTCAAGCAATACGTGTAAAGGAAGCAGAATTAAAGTACTCTCTGTGATTTACAGGAAAAAAAAACTTTATTTGCGTGCTTTGATTTTCAGACACCCGCCGTTAAACTGTGTGTTTTAACATCGCTACTTGAAATAACCCTCTGACGGCCGTGTGAGCTGTGCCAACATGAACCCAGAGGGCTGGGAAGCCTGAGTCAAGCTGTGGTGGAGGCAGAGCGGCTGTGAATGAGCACAGTGCTGTCAGTGCCGGTCTGCCTCACAGGTCACACCTTGAAATGACTCCGGCAGCTGACACCACAGGTATAACGCCATTTTATCTGCACTGGCAAAATTGCAAAGATGTTAGACGTTCTGTGCCTTCAGAGAACTCCAACATTATATTCATGTTTCCATAGAGTCAGTCTTTTTTTCTTTATTTTTTTGTTTTATTTTAATGCTTATGGAAGAGTTTATTAATACATGAAAAACATGTACTTTCTAAAACACAAAGCCTTTCAATGAAAAAGCTGAAATGGTTGTTTGTTTTTAAGAGAACGTCAAGAAAAATATTTAAAATGCTGATAAAATAACATATTCATTTAAAGTTTTAAGAGAAATAACAACAAAAGTGTTAAAACCATAAACACTCAGAAAATGTGTCACATTTAGCTGCAAATGTTAAAGGACTCCAACTTTGTTTTTGGACAGAAAAAAGTTTGAGCAATTTTTTTTTATTTAAAAAAAGGTACCTTTTTATAATCAATCTAGTGCTGAAAATTCCTTAAAAACTCAAAACATCCAATTAAGCAAGTAAACATTCTGAAAAGCAATAAAATGTATCCTAATTTAACATTTGTAACCAAAACATGAACATGCACATAACTGAAAGAAAACATATTTCAAATTCAGACAATGTTATTTTACTCATCAGTTTGCATTTTGAGGCATTGGCCCTCAGCATCAAAGATGTCTCTATGGATTCAGCTTATTAAAGCTTGCATGAGCTGCAAGATATTTCCCAACTTGATTGCAGTTTTTAGATGAGCAAAATCGATTCCGATCCAGGACATCTTTTGCTAAAACTCCCACTAATGTGACTCAGAGATCAAAACCTGGTACCGAACAGTGCAGGTGAAGATTTCCAGATTCCTTGTGTTTCTGGCAAGATAATCAAGTGTAAATTAAGTATTTGAACAAATAAACAAAGAGTAAGCAATAATTAATGACAAACTAATTCACATTTTAGTTTCATAAAGTTCAGCCCACTGTTCTTTTTCCACATCAAAACGATAAAAACAGAAGATTCTACCACACTTTATGGGATATAAGAATATAAACCAGTAAGAATATAAATCAATTAATTATGTTGATTAATAAGCAAGTTTTTGGACTGTGCCGAGTAAAATAAATACAACACTCTACCCTAAAGCGAAGTTTTTAGGTGTTTTTTTTTTCCTTAGGGTGTCTCACACTGTATTATAAGTTCTACGTCTAAAATCGAGTTGTTGGTTTTTATTATTATCTTAAAGAGCTACAACAAAACCTGAATGTGTTTTCAAAGTCCCTCTGATCTCGAGTCCCCAAGAGCCTCAGCAGGGCTTTAATCTTTGGCTCAACAGAGTTCCCGTCCTTCCATTTCCTGAATTCTCTTTTGGGGTCACAGGGCTGCAGGAGGAAACCCATCTACTGCTGGGTGAAGGTGGAGTACACCCTGAACATGTCAGCAGTCTGTTGCAGGGCCACACATGCACACACTTTAGAGTCACCAATGAACCTTGGAAGCATGTTTCTAGAAGAGCCCAGAGCACACATGCATTGAAGAACATGCAAACTCCACACAGAGAGCTGTCCAAGCTGGGATTCGAACCAGGGTCTTCTCACTGTGTGGTGAGAGTGCTGGTCTCTACACCACCGTCCAGCCCGAGAGTTTCTATATACCTAAAAACATATATTTTGGCATATGTTTCAAATTTAGGCTAAAATGTATTCTCAAGGTTTACAGAATGTTTTGTGCATTGCTGATAAAAAAAAGTACAGGAAAGTGTTTGTGAAAAATCTTTATTTTAGTGGGTTTCTGGGCAAAAGTCAGTCATCCAAACTGGATCATAGCTCAGAGAAAGCAGGAGCAGTAACATTACAACATTCTTAAACAACTCCATGTGTGAGAATTTCATGCAATTTAGTTATACGATCCTATTATTCCCGTTTTCACCTTTCTCCGTTCTCTCTTCCTACCTTTTTTGGTATGTGCCTCCTTTTTGGCTCGGCGTTGCTCCTCTTGGCTTTTGCCAAAGTGCTATTTTCCAAAGGAAATGCCTTAATGTTTTATTGGATGTGCAACAGACAGCCAAACACTTGAGCTTCGGCCTATTAGGCCTTGAGTGAATTTTCTGCATGAACGTGACCGCGGTCACTCATGGGACGTACAAATCGCGGTGTAAAGAACAAATCCTCTCCGGAGGGTTTTTGGCCGTGGCGGCAATAATGTTCCTGGTTGGTGATGAATCACCTAAAGGGAAAGCTGCTTGACAAAGTCCTGTGAAGGAATGACTCACAGTCTGTGGACGGGCACACTGACAGACCTTGTTACATTATTTCCCAGCAGAAAACGTCTCTGAATGAAGAAAACATTGAGAACTTTCTTTCCTTCAGCCTTTTCTGGTCAAAGACTCACCCACAGTTTAACACTGCAAACCAGGAGTTACAATTCTAAAAGAAAATACTTAGAGCTGTCAAGCTACAAGAGTTTAACTAAAAAATATTACTAAAATGTATCTAAACTTTATTAAAGTGGGTTTGCACAATCACAAACTCCCAGATCTGTGTTGTCCTTTTTGAACAGATGGCTTCAAGTAAACAAGAGTGATATCATCCGAGTGTGAGCATGCATTCGTGTGCTTGTACTTGTTTGATGTCTATCTCCATCTCCTGTAATTACACAGCTCGTCATGGCCTGCAGGGATCCAGCAGATGACATCAGGCAGAGAGAGTGTCAGCATGCTGCTGAGCCGGACCACCTTCACCTGTTCACACGCTGCAGAGGTTCAGGTGATCCACATCACATTTGACTCAGAGAACGTGGGAAACTAATTTGTAAGTTAGAAAGCGAGACATTAGCCACTGAGCTTGTTGGACGGCAGCTTGTATGTAAAAGTAGGTTTATCTTTAAGGATTGGGACACGCACAGAACATCAGGATGACCTGAGGTCGGCTTGTAGAAGTGCTGAATCTGATCTTTGTGGGTGTTGTGAAAGTTTTAGTTTGCTGTGGAGATGCTCTGAAACACTGAATGATTCAAAACTTAGGAGGAAGTCTGAAGATTTCTGACGAAAAGGAAGACAATTCTGTTTTCCTCTACAGTTTTTCTCAATTGTTAAGACACTTTTATATGTACATATTTTGTGACTATTTTGGGTTACTTATTTTGCAATTTTTTTAAAGACTCACTTTGATAAAATTGTGTTTTTATCATGTTTTAGTACAATTTCTCATGATGATGGAGGACATAAATTAAAAAAAATTAAGCCTAAAATTGTGTTTGAGNGAATCAGTAGGAGACAAAGAAATGCAATTGAAAAAGCTTACAGCTGTGACGAAGGTGCTACAGTCAGCCTGTTCTGCTCCATTCTGATGCATCCATTTAAAGACAAATATATCCAATTGCGTTGGCATCTTGCTCAAACTATACAGCTGGAAAGCTACAATATAGCTTCCAGGAGAGAGTGTAAACAAAGGGATGATGGGAAATGAGTGCAAGCTTACTTACCAATAGTTCTGCCCACCACTCAGAGGTGGATTTCTGATGAATTTCAGAAATTATCTCCTAGAAAATGGTTTACTTTTAGCATTATTATTATTATGGCTAAAAAACAACCTAATCATAATTAAAAGACCACTGGGAACACTTTCACAATAAATGAAAATATGATTGGAGTGGGACTTTAAGCAGAAAAATAAAGAAAAAAAAACTTTAAAAAAAATGAAGTTTGCTAAGTGTTTCTAAAAGCTCTAGTTCCCTCGGGTTAATATCATTTAACTGCAGACATATTGTTCTGCAGCAGGTTAAATGTACTTCCAGTAAAGCATGATGCAGGAGTGTGCGTTTTACAGAAAGCAGCTGTGAAAGCTGTCGACAGAAGTCATAAATCAACATCAGCAATAATATTCTTCACACATGTGTTGCAACACTTGTGTAATGTACTACTGGAACACTAGCAGCCCTTTGAGGCCGTCCTGACGGATTATCACTGAAAAGTTTTTAAGGCCTGTGAGTCTTGCTTTACACAAATAAATTCATAAAACGTACAAAATAGTTCAATTTGACTGCAAAAAATATGAAAAATATGCATGTAAAGGATTTTTCTGCAGTTTTTAGTTTTATTAAAAGGATAAATTAAATATCAGATGCAGCTGATTGTGTGCAAATAAAGGACTGTTTTGCAGATCATTGTTGACTCAAATAACAAATACTCAGACGGTAAGTCCCTGCAGACGAGACCAGCAAAAACAAACGTCTCTTTTGCAGTTCCCCTCAGATCATCCCTGTGAAAACGCAGCTGCTCCGACTGCACATGCTCAGCTGAAACCTTCATTTCTCCCTCTGCTTTCTGCTGCAGTAGAAGACTCGACAGGAACAGACGCCATCGTTCCGACACCACTGCATGAAAGTGCAGGTCACTGCGCCGTTTCACTGGAATGTTATTAAACGACAGGAATCTGAGACGACTGAAGGAGGCAGGAATCGTGCAAACCTACACAAAACTGCAAATCCAGACGGAAAGCTTTCCCTCTCCAAAAGCTTCCCAAAAACCTGGAGTCATGACAAACGCCTCCTGTGATGAATGTTCCCCGAACATTGGAAATACCTCTGGAGGACAGTTGTGTACTTGTGCACTATCATATCCTTCCTCTCAATTATTTGTCCGTTTAACATCTGAGGGGCCGTTTTTAAACAAACACTCTGGTGGGGATGAGTCGTCCCTCCACATGTTTATCTGTTCGGGATGATAAGAGTTTCTGCTGAATTCTTGCTCTTTTGGATTGGAAGCATATGGCCTCATTATATAACAGACAAAGAAGGCAGGCATCAGGATGAGTGCAATTGGGAGAGATGGCAGTCTGATTGTGTAGCTCCTTAAAGCTGGGCAACATTGAGATTATTATGATGGAGTTAAATGAAGTATTCAATCTGCTAAACTGAAATGGACCGAAAAGTTGCATCAAAAGTATAAAAAATTGAAACATTGCAAATTACTATTGGAATAAGTACAAACTCTGTTTGATTGCAACCTTCTTTCTTTCAAATTTCACTGCAGAGGTTGAATGTTCTTTTAGGGAGTGCTGACTTCCCTGGGAAAGTATAGGGAGGGATGACTTTGTTATTGAAAGCAGCATGACTGACCTGTTATAACTATAGGACGGACAGAGACGAAGAGGGGAGAATATATATGGAGGAGATAATGAAACTGGCATGAGCGTGTCTTTATGGAACATGCTTTTTAGAGGTGGGGATTTGAACTTGTGACCTAACCGTAAGTCACAGTGAAGACCTAATTCTTTTTCAAAGGCTTGAAGCTGAAGATTTGTGTATGTTTATCTTTTCTTTTACTTGATTTTAAGTTTAAAGTCTCACTCTAAGTATATTTGATCTATTGTAGAATCGTTCCCAGTGGTCTTTTAATTATGATTATGTTGCTTTTAGTCTTATTTAAAAGCCTGTGTCATTTTTGAGACATAGTTTCATAGAGCAGCAGGAGTTCATTAGGAAGTAATCCTACAATGATATCCCATCATCCCTTAGTTTACACTCTCTCCCACTAGCTTACGGCTCCTTACATGGTGAGCAATATTAGAGCTATCCAGCCGAACAGTTTGGATTCAGATTCCAACCCAGATAAGAAAAATGAAAATATTAATGGATCTATTTGTCTGTAAGAGGATGATTAAGAATTGTAGTGGAGCAGGAAGACTTTGGCCCACCCATTGCAGTTTCTTTGTCACAAACCTGAGCTTTTTCAAATGACTGGCTTTTATCTGATAATACTCAAAGATACATTTTTATCTTAGATTATACCATGGTCTGGGTGAATACTCGATTCTGATTGGCTGCT
>NC_050514.1:11900252-11909784 GCF_002922805.2 Oryzias melastigma
AAAAACAGCAACATGTTAAAAGGTCTTTGTACAAAACGTGTGGTCATTGAACACAAGTTGAAAGTTAAACCAGCTCAACTTTGACCAATCAGGGACTCTGTTTCCTTAGTGACGTATGGATGGCGTCCTTTTTCACTCAAAGAACGGCCAACCGTTTACAAAAAATTGATCATAGAGGAGAAATTAAAATTTTAAGTTTTACCCTGGCAGAATTCTATCACTCCGAATTTTTCATATATTTGAGCAGAGCTGTGAAAGAAAAAGTCTGGAGCAAGATTCACGAGATTTGCATCATTTTGCACCAAGCCTCTTCTAACTGTAGGTGGCGGACATGCGCTAGTAAATAGTAGAAAAGAAGAAGCCCCTCCCTGCTTGTCCAGTGTGAACAAGAATGAGTGAGCTGTAGAACTTTACTATCAAACCATAAAACAATGTCTGCTTCCTTCTTATAGAAACATGGTGAATTTACATGAAGAAAATAAAGCCAAATTTACCATTTTAAGGGTCCAAATTTGGCTTGATATAAGAACCACAGACTTCAGATCCTTTTTTGGACTTTCTTCCTTTAGACTTGTAAAAACCGTCTTTGAAGTATCCCCATCTCAGACGTGCAGTAAACCACACTGGAGTACTGCACGTCCATGTGATACTAGCAGCAGTTTGTATTGGCTGTGAAACAACAATTTCTAATCAGCGAAACATTTTCTACAAAGTTTTTATGTAATTTGTTCCAGCAAGATCTATTTCCTTCGCATATTGTAGCTCATTTCCTCCAGAATTTGCTTATTAAAACGTTTAGCCTTCCAGCTGAACTGCAAAAGCGTCCATCCATAAAAGTCAGGCTGAGATTCTGTTGACAAGACTCACCTTCACTACTTAAGAGACTTTCCTATAATTTAGAAAAATGCCATTCCACAAACATTTATCCCAAACTTCTGGACTGTAAATTAAATCTAGATCTATAGATCCAGGATAGCTTACTTTATTACAAAGTTTTCAGATTAAAACGGCTCTAAACTGAGACTCAGATTTATCTGGGAGTGAAGATCTGTTTATGTCCTCGCAGTACTGATGGATCTTTGCAGATTACGGGTGTTTTTTTTTTTTTTTTGCAGATGAGATATATAACCCAACTGATTTAACGCAGCTGTCTGAAAGACTGCATCACACAAAAATGTCCACACAGCTTACATCCCCTTTACTGCAGCGGGTTTAATGGATTTAGTGGAGCACAGACAGAACGTGAAAGGCCTCCGAAGACAAAAGGAACAGACCTGTGTGGATAAAAGACGCTGTTGACCCAGTGGGATGTTCGTCCAGATGTGCAGATTTATATTTAAAAAAAGAACACAGAAGAGCAACAGTGAACTTTTAAAAGCAAATCTTCTTCTAAACAACAGAATGGAGGGATTTTTTTTCTTAAATCAACAGTAAAGAAAAAAAAAACAAATAAAACCTGTGTGATCTTTCAGAATGTATGTTTATATGGGTTCTTTGTGGTCACACAGCAGTATTTTTTGTATGAGGATAAAGTCAACGTTGCATAAAAATACAAAACTTTATTATAATTCTACTCGTCGATCCATTTTCCAAACCTGCTTGCTTATTTCCTTTTGGGGTCGAGGAGTTGCTGGAGCCTATCCCAGTTGCCGTCAGGTGAAGGCAAGGTACAACCTGAGCAGGTGGCCAATCAGAGTCATGAAGTAATGACATGGTTTTGTACTGTGGGAGGAAGCCAGAGTAAATTAATTGTAAATAAAAAGTTTTTAGACTCAGGAAGAGAAATCATGGCCGCTGCTTTTCGCAGGAATTCATTGCTCTTGGTGAGAAGCAACTGATAATAGAGCGAGCGGTGACAAAGCTGTGCCACCTTAAAAACAGGAATTCATTCTTTCCTGCAGGGAAATGAGGCCAGATCAGTCTCATAATTGAGAAATGCGTAAACAGATACATAAACTCCCATTCACAGATCTAACTTCATGTAAACGTGTAATATAAAATTTGAAATGGACACTAAAGGTTTCAAAAATGCACACCCTGTGCTTTACAAACACACGTTGTGTTTCACAAATGCACAAAAAGTGTTTGATAAATATAAACACTGTCTCAAAAATGTTAACGCTGTGTTTCACAAAAACACAATAAATGTTTCACAAATGCACAAAAAATGCTTCACAAACGAAATTTTAGATTTACATGTAAGATAAACTCAGTCATGCAAAATACAGAATGTATTTTGAGACTGATCTGGCCTCATAGAGGCCTCTGAGATGAGGGGGGTGGCTTGTTAATTTATTCTACGTTCTTAAGGTTAATAATTAATAGTAACGGTGGAATCAACAAAAAACAAAATTGTCTAATAAGTCCCAAAATAGCAAATGATTGTATAAGAGGTGAAACATTTAAAGACATAAGATTTTAAGTTGTGTTTGCCATGACTCAAATTGAAGACATCATCTGGATGAAAAGGAAGTGAATTTCCTTTTCTAACTTAGAAATTAAATTACTGTCTGAGGAGTTGCTTTTAAATCATTTTTTTCTTATATATTCACACAAATTAGCTGTTACTCTCATCATCAAACCTCCTCTCACTAACGCAAGGCAGGCCGCCATCTTCTGCTGCATCATGGGAGTGATCTGTCTTCATGAACTCCACCAAAGAAGACAGAAAACACACGAGGATCTACTCTAGCATCTTCTCTGTTTGCAGTTCCCCTCTTCAGCTCATCCAGCAAGAAATGTTTTGGAACATTTTTGCACAAAAAAAAATATATTTTCAGCCTCGCTGAAGGCTCATCACAACCCTGTAACAGACGCACACTGGAGTCCTGATGTTCTTCCGTGTCCAGATCTCCTCCAGGCTAAGTGTGCACTTTCAGAAAAAGAAGAAAAAAATGCTACTCACTTCCAAAGCAAAATGTTGCGCCATAACTGCAAAGGCGTGCATTGATCATCCTGCATACACAGGAATGACACATGAACAAACATAAGCAGTGCTGAGTTTTCAAGAGTTAGTCAAACAACTTTTTTAGTTTGAGCACTCTGAAAGATCACTACATCAGTTTAACATTTTACTTGGGGGTAAAACGATCCATTTTAGCAACAACTCAGTTTCACGTTCATGGTTGACGAGTCAATTCATGGTATTTTCTAATATTTATTCCATTATTGATCTATAGCATTTTGAAACATTTTTTTTGAATGGTATAGGTACATTTGATTTGATTGTGCCTCAAAGACATTGATCTGGTTGGATCGAAAAGAAATCAATCAATCGTTACTCCCCTAATTTTGCTGCATGATACTGAGGGTCATGAAGCAGACTGAGAAGGTCACAAATCTTACATTAGAAGGTTTTTGTTTTTAGGATTTCCTCCTGTATGACTTTCACATGGACCGATCTGAAGCCTCTGATTCAGAAAACAAAGTTGTGCATTTTTGATCCCAAATTAAATTTCAGTGTCCTTGTTTTTGATTTCTGATTCAGGTTATATACTAATTGTTTGTGGAGTAACATTTTGTTACAGAATCAGCTTGACCATTTTTTATATAACCAGAAAAAGTGTCTCACTGCTAAGTCTTAGTCTTTTTTTCTTATTAAAAAGCTATTCCAGCACAAGAGGATTTAAGATCCAGCACAGGAACATAAATTACGTAATCTGAACCCCCCTAAGGAGGACGTGTCTACCGAAGCTGTATAACTAGTGTGTACTGGAAGGAGTGCAGCAGGACTGTATACTTCATGCTCTTAACCTGCACAGAGCACAAAATCCATCTCTAGTGGAGTTCCTGTAAACCCATTACAGACTCCCCCAGCTCCCGCTGACAGGAAAACACTCAGAGGAATTCTGGCTGTGCAGCTCCAGTCCATTTAACAGCTTTCACTAAGACTCCACTCATGCTTGTGGTAAAATAAACTAATTATTCAAGTATTAAAAAAAAGCAAGCACTATCTTTGGAACCTTAACTTGAACTAACTCATTTGCTTTGGTGTGCGTTAATGGCTGTTCATTTGCTTATGTGCTCTATTATGTTTTTGCAATTAACATTTTTTTTTAAACAAACTGCAAATTATAAAGCTTTATCACATTTCCTCTTCAATGGTTTTAACAAAAATGAAATATTGTAAAGGTTAGACTTTTTTAGACTTAGAGGGTTTTATTTTGTTAATCATGTAATTAAATATTTAAACTGTGGTATGCTGAGATTTTAGTGAGTCAATTTGATCATTACTAAACAAAGAACAGAATTCAGGGCCTCTCTTAAACAGAACATTAAGCTCTAGGTTCCATTTATGTTTTTAAAATCAAACATTTCCTACTTTTCCTTCTGGACTTCCTGGCCGCCATCTAGTGGTTAATAGCGGTATTACACCAAATCACAGGAAAATTCTGTCTTGTTTTAACATTTCTATGGTTTTAACCCTAATTATCCAACCAAGACTAAATCAACTAAAATACATTTTTTTCTGCTACTTGTTGCTTTGGGGGAGTAATACACATAATGTTTTAATATGTGTTCTAAATGTGCTCTAGCATTTGGTTGAGCAGGTAGTTTAAGGGTTAAATTGGTTCATGTTAATCAGCTAGAAATGCTGCTATATAGATTAAAAAACGTAATTAAACTAAATTCCTTAGATATAATAATAAATAAAAAGGTGATAAAAATGATAGGAAACGAATCATTTCATACACATATTTATTTTATATAAAACAAAGTCCAGACTTGCTCATATTAACAGTTACACCAGCGACAATCACTGGAAAACCACGGTATCCAACATGGCCGCTAGGCACTGAACGATGTTGGATGTCATTAAAACATCTACATGCTCCTCCAAGTGTCTCTTGGGATCCTGTAAAACAAACAACAACATGAAAATGGTCAGAAAGATGTTTCTGTTGATTCTAAATTCTTTATCAATCTCCGCCTTAGACTAAATCCAGCCACACAAACAGGAAATATCCAATTTGATCTGTAATTGCTCTGCTCATGCTGACATGACAGCTTGATCTCGCTAAGCCTGAGTATCAGGGACTAAATAAAAAACATTTATCATAGAATTACTAATACTTTATGTACCTGCTTTCCGACATTCTTGATTGCCAGCTGTTCTGGGGTCATTTTGTCTTCCTCTTCAACGGCCTGAGAAGAAACATGACCATCAGTGTCTGATAAACCAAAATGGGATAAGACGGAACAACAGCTAACACAAAAACTAGACTGCTGCAATAAAATCAGCTGCTGCTAAACTAACAACAATTTGCTGGTACGACAACATTTGAGGGAAAAAAGTAATAACAAAAAAAAGATACAAATCAAAAAGAGAAAATGACTTAAAAATTTAAAGGTGAATCACTTAAAAAACTTTAAGAAAGTGTTCTTGTGAGCATTTAATTTAAAAAAGCTAAAGTGCAGTTAATAGAGTGTGACAATGAAAGCATCACTTCAATGAAAATCCTGTTTTTGGCATTTTTAACATGTTCCTCTGACATTCTGATGATGGAGGATATATGTATAAGAAAAATTAAGATTTTACCTTTTTTTTAAAAACATTTTTCACCAAAATTATTATTTTTTTCCTTTGTTCAAATTGTTGTGAAACAGGAGCAGATTAAAAAATGTTGTTGGAAAAAGAGCTTTTTGTGATTTGGAAGCTACAACGGGCAGGTCAGAAGATTCCTGCTCCGCTCAATTATGATGCATCCACTGGCAGACAAACAGATCTGTGTATGTTTTTGTGTTCCTCATCTACACATGAATCAAAACTGGACGGCTGATAGCTCCAATATTGCTCGCCATTTTAGTTGCACCAGTAATGTTAGGTTGGGGCTGTAAGCTAGTGAGAGAGTGAAAGCAGATGGATGATGGGAAATGAACTACTGCCGCTCTGCAGAAACTATGTCCTAGAAAATGACATTGGTTTTTGGCTAAATTGGCATAATAATATTTAAAAGATCAGAGGAAACGCTTTTACTATAAATCAAAAGATGATTAAAGTGAGACTTCAGGATCCCTTGAATTTTTTTTTTTTTTTACTTTGTATAATGTTCCCCTCCTGCTAAGGTCAATTCAACAGGATTTAAAAATTGAAGCATTTCTGAAAAACTCCTAAGGTGATTGTGAGTTTAAAGTTGCACCTTGTTGTAGTTCTTGGCCAGCTCCAGCATTTCTTTGACGATGGTCTCATTCAGCTTGCAGTGCTCACTGTAGTCCTGCAGAGTCAAACCCTCCATCCAGCTTTTCTTGTGAAGGTTCAGCAACATCTGAGAAGAAGAAGGAAAGGCCATTATAGATATTACTCTACAAAAAACTATCAATTGAAAAAAAACCTTTGCTTTAGACTCAGACCTTCTGCTCCAGCTCATTTTTCCTGTAATTGATGGTGATGGAATAGTAGTGTCTGTTTAGTCCATGAATCAGAGCCTGAAATACAATAACATAAAGTTCAGACACTGAGAAATACACATACAGCTTTGTTAAAAATTCTTTCAATCAGAAATTTTTATTTCCTTCATATTCATATAAAGGAAAAGAAAACAGTAAATCTTGAGGAACAACAAGATAAATCCTCAACTATTGTAAGAAATTTCTCCACTTGGACTAGAATGACTTTTTTACATAGAAGATTTTAACTAAACAAGTTTGAAATATTGATTAAAAATAATAATCAATCACAGATTTTGGAGAACAGAAACCTGATGAAGCACTACAAGAAGAAAAGCTCTTACATAAACTGAGTGGGTGAGGAGAAAATAATCGTATTAAATAAAACAGTTGAGAAGCAGTGGTGCTAAAATTAGAAAAGGATGGGTGGGTGGATGGATGTCAGGTCTGTCTGTGGACTCCCACTAAGTAAGACAACATTAACCTTTTGTTCTACTGAACAACAGATCTTTGACCGTTGAACCTGCTCACATGACCTCTAAATGTTTGACTTATTGTGACACACATTAAAAACCAACTCCAATGAAAAGTGTTTTTGGTGTTAACATGTTCTTGTATGTTCTCAGGATGGATGACGTATATAAAGAAAATGAAGCTTAAAGATGCATTCCTAAATAATTTTTATTTAAATTATTGTGAATCAGAAGCAGACAAAAAAAGCCATTTAAGAAAATAAATAAATAATATCCATTGCTTAATTTCGAAAGGTTTAAAATCAACTTATTCTTTTTTGAGTGGGTTAAAATGTGCACAAGAGACTTTCTTCAAATTAACCAAAAATTAAGTTCCAGTCAGTAAATCAGTGAAAATGACTGACCTGGATTGAAGGCTTGTTCAGATGACCTAAGTTGGAGGTGGTTTGTCTCGGTTCATGACCCAGCACCATCATGTTGGCATTTATCAATCTGAAGGCATCAATGACGACCTGTAAAATGATAGAAGGTAGACAGTCATAACTGCATTCCTGACCCATCTGTGATTCAAGTTTATGAGTCTTCTGCAGAGAATCCAATGCCGCACCTTTCCTTTGACGCTCTGAATTGGATCAACCACCACTGCAACTGCTCGCTCTGACAGGGCCTCAAAACTCTGCTGGGTGTTGATGTCCACACCTGACAACCAACAGCCGAAACCGGGGTGACTGTGGTACCACCCCACAACCATTTCTGGTCTGTCATGTTGGAATAGATACAAAGGTTTACCATTAGGTAGGTCATTTCTTGATCAAAATCCATATTTTTTTAACAATTTACAGTTTCCAATGCAGCATCTCATACCTGCCAGTCTGCTTCAGCATGTCCAACATCTTAGCCTGGAACACTGGATCCACAGCTTCAACACTAACTCCCTGAGAAAAGTTTTTACATTTGCTTAAGGAATATCAAATCATAAACCAGCCTTGGTGATTGGAGCTTTATTTATTCCCCTGGGATAAATAAAGTATTCTAATTCTGATTAAACACAGAACACATTTGATACTCATCGATACTGTATGCTTTACCATAAGACATACCAAATTGTGCTTTCTAGAGAAAGCCATAAACATGGCATAATCTTGGCATTGGAGAGAATACGTACTGTTCCTGACTGGGGCATGGCAAACACATCAATCACTCGCACTGTGTAGTCGTCCACAAATTCTCCCAGCATCAGCCCCATGACTTCCATTGGCACACCTGCTCGCCCGTGCTTCAACATCTAATCAGAAGCAAAATATTGTGAGATGTTTGAAAGAATCACAGATTTCAAACTCATGGTGAGAGTGTTTACCTTAAGAAGGGCCAAAGATGAGATGTACACCTGCTCTGCTGTGTCTACAGCAGGTGCATCTGTTGGGGGACCCTAAACAAGCAGAAAGTATAGACGTTTTCAGTTCCAGCCATAAAAAAATGTGTTAGAAAATCAAAGCTGAAAGTCAAGCTAAAGACCCATTGAATTTTCTACAAAGATTTTAGTAATTATATTAATGTGGAAACAGTTTAGGTGTCATTTTACCTGACCAAGTCCAGGCATTCCACCGCCGAGCCTCAGCAGTCTGTCCATGTTTAAGATCTAAAAACAAAAATACATTTTCAAATTCATATCCATCTTTAAGACTCACAATCTTCCTGACAAAGACCGACATGTTATCCTTACGCAAATACCTATTCTCTAGTAATTGAGTAAGAAATACCTCAAAATCTTTCAAGTTTTAAAGCATTTTAATACAAAAACGTTTTGATTCTTTTGTTTGTCAATTTAGACAGTAAGTTGAGTTGATTTTATTTAAAAATTAATTACTAAGATTCATTTAGGACCTTAAGGAGAAAAGGTTATTAGAGCAATTTCTTAATTTAGGTTGTCATAAAAGGGTTTAACCCCAACACCACAACACAGCAACTTCACTGACAAAAACAGAGCAGCTAATGCTACACATCTTTCATCTTTTTACGTATATTAAAACCACAACTTCCATTCCAAACAAATAAAATAAAAAGACTGAAATAAACGACATTCAAATGTATAATTAAACTCCCAAAACAATCGTTATTTTTACACATTTAACACTGCTTAGCTACCAAACCTAGCTTCAAAAGCGCTAGCAGGCTAGTGCTAACTTAGCTTACCACATTTGGCAAACCAAACTAGCTTGTAATTATACAACTAACCTGAATGCTGGTTAGATTAAAGCTACATAATGTATTTGAATCTGTTTTTACTAACCTGCTGCCAAATCCCTCAGATGTTTAGATAATTTTGTTTTTGCGTAGAGTCGGTTCAAGCCAGCAGGCTACAATGAATCAGCCAGAACGAGTGACTTCTTTTTCTTCTTCTTCTACGCTGGAAAAAAACTATTTCCGGTACAATGATGTCAAGTCACACTCTGCAGTTGCAGCTTTTAGACACCAGATGACGCCAGAGTCACATTCCAACAAGGACTTAAAATAGTTTTTATTTATTTACAATTATTTACAATTTATGTATATTTCAAACACTTAGATTGAAATCCAATCATTTATCAAAATACGTAAAACCTTAGCTGCTTCTTAATAGAACTGCCCTTTTAATTAATAAGGTTTAAATCCCAGAAGAGATGGTCCTTGCA
>NC_050514.1:11910245-11917924 GCF_002922805.2 Oryzias melastigma
GTCACACTCTGCAGTTGCGGCTTTTAGACACCAGATGACGCCAGAGTCACATTCCAACAAGGATTTAAAATAGTTTTTATTTATTTAAAATGATTTACAATTTTATGTATATTTCAAACACTTAGATTGGAATCCAATAATTTATCAAAATACGTAAAACCTTAGCTGCTTCTTAATAGAACTGCCCTTTTAATTAATAAGAAGGTTTAAATCCCAGAATAGATGGTCCTTGCAACAAAACTACAAGTTGTAAAAAAAAAAGAGCTATTAATTTGCTTTAAAAAATGTTGTGCAATGTATGTATATTTAATTATTTATCGAAAAAATACTTACAAAAACAATTATAAGTCTTTAACATATTAATGTAGAATAATTAACCTGTTTGATTAATATTTTATTCTATGAACCTCAGCAAAAATAAGATAAAATCACCATATATTTATGAATATAACCTAAAAATATATATGTGTCTGCTTAATTTAGGCACATTGATATTAATATTAATCACATTGATATTAATATTAATAATTTGGACATATGTAATGCATGAATTATTATTTTTTGTTAATAGTTCTATGCTTTCTTTTATTTAAAAGACCTTTTTTCTATCAAAGAAAAGTAGCATTTTCATTAAAAAACACACACACAAATATAGAAGAGCTATATAACACTCAGCCTATATATCTAAGTTATTTAATAGAAAAAAAAGTGTTTCTTTGATATTTCTGTGTCTCATATTTCACAAAAGCATTTCAGTAATCCCAGAGGAGCCACAAAGCTCCAGCCAAACCACACCATCTTAAGGCTCATAAAACAGCGTCTCTGTTTGACTTCATGCATTCCACCAGACAGTTGGCAGTTCTGCAGTAAAACTTGCGCCTTTTTGCCGAGGGGTAGCCGCACGGCTGGGCCAGACGGGTCAGCTGGCATTCTGACGCTGCCAGGGAAAATTTCCAAATTCTTTGGTGGATGTCGACAGAGTAGATAATCATCTGCATTCCTCAGCCCCTCCCTCCTCAAACCCACAGGACCCCACATACTTCAGCCAAATTCAAGAGCCTTCAAACTGGATTTACTTCCTCAGAACAAGCCAGAACCTGAGTTCATTGAGATCCATAATGTCATTTTTTGTGTTGTGGCACAAATATGACTCCACTCTATTGTGTTTAATTACCTGCCAAATCAAATCTGTCACTAGTAGTGTTGATGTAATTGATTTGCTAATCAAAAACCACAAAGCTTAACAACACCACGGACAAGGGGCTGTCTGAAGTGTATTATTTAGATTGGAACAACTGGACATTCCTAGGCACATCAGAAGGTGCTTGAAACACAAAACCAGCTTGAAACTTTAATCCCGCCAGCAGAGGAAATAGGGGAGAGAAATCTGATGCTTTAAGAGCCTCCTTGCATGCTGATGGGATTTGGATTCTAGCGTTTGCCTTATAAATCTCCAGCAGGACATGCAGTAGGATGGCTGCTGGTGGCAAACGCTGGCAAGAGCTTGTTAGTGAATAAAGAATGAATAATGTAAGATAAAATAAGAATCTTTATGCACACAGGGAGACTGAAATGAAGCTCTGGTTTTATGCGCAAATGTGAGGTTTTTTTTTTTCCTCCTACTTATGAACTAAAATTTACATCGCTTGTATCCATGTAAATTCTGAAATTCCTTTAAAGTCTGGGAATCTATTCCTTCCTAAATTTTATCTGACTTTAATCTTGAAATATAAATAAATAGAATTACATCTGACTCCTGTTACTTACCCTTTAAAATTGAGAATTTATATGAGACATTATGTAAAAACTGTATGTTTGTGGGGTTTTTTGTGATTAAATGTCATATACTTGGCAAATAAAAATACATAACACAAATCTGGATATTTTAATGAGGCTGAAAAGAAAAAAAATACACGATGATGTAGAATAAATGTTTCTATCCTTGAAATAATCTATCAAGTGTATAAATTATCAACTGCGACAGACTGGCGACCTGTCCAGGGTGTACCCCGCCTTCGCCCTTCAGTAGCCGGGATAGGCTCCGGCACCCCCGCGACCCCGAAAGGGAAGCAGCGGTCAAGAAGATGGATGGATGGATAAATTATCAATATGTTGTAGCTCCAAAGTCATTTGTCTTGTTTTGAAAAACTAAGGAACTGTTAAAATAGAAACATATATTGATTTTTTGTAGGATTGCATTTTAAGAAAAAAAAAGTATAACCTCATGACACCTACTGATGCAAATATCAAACCAATTTGGTTCAAAAATTACATTAATTTAGTTTCTAGATGAAAGTAAAAACACAAGTGATTTGTTATTTAATAGCTTAAAATAAAATAACGAATCAGGGGTTTAAAATAGTGATAATTTAATATGTTTTATAGACAATATTTACAGATTTTGGTGTCTCTGGCATGTGTACCAAACCAAGTGATTATGAATAATAAAGATCAGGATTCCTGGTGTGTAATACTATTAGTCTTTTACAAAATCTATCTAAGCTTTTTAACATAGTCAGCAAAGTTTAAACTATATTAAAACTATAGCAGACATAGAATGAATTTGGAGAAAACATATTTTAAAAATATAAAGAGCTAAACACATGGATTCTCAGTAAGGACCCACCTCTCACTTCCCTTTTCCTCACATGTTATTATCCATTTTTGGATGCATGGTCGCATGTAAAATGCTTACGGTTCTCGTCCACAAACAGCAGACAGGCCCATACATTCTGAAAATGCACTTTAAGGTGGAAGGAGGAATGTTCCCCTTTGATCTGCAGGTTCATCAAGTTGAAAGTGCCTCTGCTTCATCACCATTAAACATTTATGTCACATGATCTGCATACATGGAGCCTATAGACGGTGGCTGCATATCAAAGAGAGGGAAAGAAGAAGAAAAAAAGAATGTAAAGGGGGTTTGCTCCCTTTTGTTTGCCAATATTTGCACGCTGTTTTGTTTATTAATCCGCTCCCTCCCACTGGTGGGTTTATGGGGGGGAATTTGACCTCCTGACCGGCCCAGCGACTGCTTATATTTCATTGCATCCTGATTCTGACATGTATGTTGAGTTGGGGGAAGGGCATAAAGAGGAAGAGGGTGTGTGTGTGCGCGCGCGCGTGTGTGTGTGTGCGGTTGGAGGAGGAGGGGGTGAGGAATGCTTGGTATGTGCGGGCGATATTAACTCAAAAAAGCGGGGAGGGTTTCACACAAATTGCCAATGGATAAAAATACGTTTAAAACTTAAGTTATTGCTATACAACAATTTCCAATTCTACTATAAACGTGTTTTAGTTCCGCTTGTTACAGAATAAAGAGAAAATGAAAGGTTTCACGCGGCGGTCATGCGGTTCATTCGAAGCGCGACACCCCCGCAGGAGCAGGAATGGTTCGGTCTGTAGTAGGTGGGACTGGCGAGCGGTCTGCAGCAGGACGTCGTAGATCAATGAACCGGACCAGAGGGTTGGTCCATCGCCTGGCGTGCTTCTGACTGTATTATAGATGTGTCAGTATAACCACCAAGATACGAGGCTTTTTTCTGTCCTTAACCAGCCCGAGCAGAATAATGCGGGTGTTATAAAGCGCTGGCTATTTGACGAGCCGATCTCAACGCGCGATTTCCGTCTCTTGAGGCTCGCATCGCATTTTTTTTTTTTTTTTTGGAGGTTGGAGGGGGGGAAAGCTAGAATACATCTGTAACCTCCAGGATGATCTTTGCAAACAACCCGCTGAAAACAGCCGGCCGTAAACAGGTAAGCCTAAAACACCATTAATGTATGTATCCACAGATGACATTGGACAACCCTCTATGGACGTCAGACGGATCTACACAATCGTTACCTTTAAACGTCAACATAAATCCAATGTTAGTCCGCCCGCGTGCTCTTCAGAGCCCAGGTGGAGGCAGGAGATGGCCGGATGTGCAGCTGAACAAGCGGTACTTACACTGTAATAACCTTGTTTGCTCAGCCACAGCTGCCGGTCAGTGCCCGATGATGGTAACGAGGTTACTCGTGTAATGTAAGGCAAACGTGCCTCCTTCCTCACCTGACCTCTCAGGTAACCGAAGGCCGCTCCTCCATCACACCTTTGAGAGGATGGAGGATTTGATTCTGTCATCTGATGATGGAGGCTGGAATGAGGGGCTTGTACAATGTGTTCAGTCACTCCAAATCATGCAAAGTTCTGAGTGATAATCGGCTAAATAAATGGAGCAATCATCATATAGAAATGTAGTTGTTTTTTTTAACAGGCCACCATTGCATATCTTTTCTCCTGAAATGGATTGTCCTTTGGTTATGGACAGATGGTGCGATTCTGCCATGCTTTTGCCTTTGATCTTATCTGGAGAGGCTTCTGAGTGGCTGCGAGCGATTTTAATGAATGAGTAAGGGAAGGGAAATGCTTTGCAGGCCAGTGTGGTAGCATGGCTCATGAGAACTAAGGAGGGGGGAAAAAAGTGTAAGTTTCTGATTAACGCCATAGCAGGACGTAGGATGTGAACGCCATGATTCATCACACCCCTCTGTACTTGAATGCATTTTTTTCTGGTTGGTCATTCCTGCCAGGCTGGAACGACTGATAGAATTTGGATGTTGAAGGTGTCTGTCACGAGGAAACCGTCGAGTTTTACAAAATCGTGGATGTTTGGTTTCCTAACATTAGCTCTGGACAGTTTGTAGTCCAGGAAACATGGCTCCACCACAATTGAACCCCATTGTTTCCTGAAGGGTGTCACACAAGGTAATTGGCTGTGGATCATCAATGAGCAGTGCTGAGCTTGCCACAATGGTCCTCTAATGTTGCATGAAACAGCAAAGTCGAATTGTTCCTCTTCTGTTTTTCCTGTCTCACACAGACAAGATGCTCTTGTGATCAGTGTTGACCCCGGGTTTAAATCAGATTATGTAGGTCCTGCAGACTTCCTAACAGAGGGTTTCCTGTGTACAGTCCTACCCCATGACTCCGTCCAGTCCGAGCAGCAGCAGCAACAGCAGCAGCACAGGCCTGGAACAGCTCAGCAAAACCAACCTGTACATTCGCGGCCTGCCTCCTGCTACTACAGACCTGGATCTGGTTAAACTCTGCCACCAGTGAGTTCACACCAAACAAAACAAATACCCTCTTTTCTCACTGTTGTATCGACATTTTAGGTGCTTGCAAAAGCTAATATAAATGTCTGTTTTGATAAGTTTAAATACAGGCGGTACAAATGTTGTTCCATCCATTTTCTCAACCCACTATATCCCTTTAGGGGGTCACAGGGTACAGTCTGTCGCAGGGTACAAATGTTATTCCTAGGTCTTTAATTTCTGAAAACACATTTAAAACGAGATCTACCAGAACTGTCAAACTCTTAATGGAAGAGTAGATTGGAGTTCTGTTGCAAAACATGGTTGGATTTCTTCACTTTTCAGAAGAAAGCGTGCAACAAGGTGAAGGGTCTCTAAGCTCAGCATCCTTTTTCCAAACCAACACGTCTCCTCTAGATAATATGTTAGACAAACACAAACGGTCCTTTTTCAGCATGGGAGGAGTGCAACAGAGGTTAAGTCTGTTGTTCTGGTTTGCCCTCAGGCTTGGGTACAGTATGTTCTGATGACTTTACTCCTGGTTCCAAGTACTACCTTGCTTAGTAGAAATATATCTGAAACTTTGATGGAAGGTCCTGAATATCCATCACATCATAATCATACACTAACACCACAAAGAGATACACGTTGACACACGTTATCCCTATCTATGTAGAGCGTGATTATGTACACGACTGTCGTGCCAGCTTCGGATTAGTTTGGAGCACAAAAGTTAAAGGAAAATTGGATATTTTATGCACCCATTGACTGTATACAAGAAATGGACTGAGTGATTCCTCCCTCTTTGCGTTCCAAAGAGGAAGTACCCACTGGTTCTAAGAAAAATCCCATGGAATTCTGTTGAGAAATAAACAGCTATTACTCAGTCATTTTAATTGTCAGAATAACCATTCTTGCTCTGCAGCATTTTTTTAACATGTTCTTGCTAATCCTATTTTTGCATGTTTTTTTTTCTTTTAGTCCAAAATATTCATTCAGATGCATCAATAAAATTATGTGGTCGAACATTGAACATTAGAAGCACTTGATTAACAGATTCTCCCTCTTTCAAGTGGTAGGGGCGAGGACTTCCAACAAGCTAACTCTGATTGCCAAAAGTGTGGTTGCCATAGAAATGATGACTCAGACTGACCCGAACCAATCACTGCTTACTAATGACTACTGGCTCCAACATGGCGATGTTCATTTAGCAAAAAATGACTTAATTTCATGGAGCCAGAATTAAACCTTTTTTTATGAGTGACATCACACTCACTCAGTCCAGTTCTCTTGTACAGTCAATGGTGTCACCCGGGAATCGGAATTCGATTTGGTAAAAACTTTGCACAAACTCCCGGATGTATTTTTAGAATTTGATTCAGATTCAAGTATCAGTTAAAATTCCCACACAACTTGTGCGTACAAATCCATATTTTCATTCATGTAAAAGCTCAAAATTCTTGCACTTTATGACTTATGAGACTATATTAAGGAGACTTTGAGATGAGTTACAGACAGTTACTTTATAAGTGTGTTTATTTCCTCAGTGTCATGAATGTTCAGAATTTCACAGCAGCGGCATACTGTCAGAAGGAACCGTAAGAACCAAGACTTTTTAAAAAGTCTCTTGCAAATACAATCAACCCCCAACCGCTGCAGCTAAATCAGATAAAGACTTCAAAGAAAGAAAACAGACGACAACCCCAACAGAATACTTTCACATTTTAGTCTTGTATATATACATATATATATATATATATATATATGTATGTATGTACGTATTCAAGTGAGCGTTTCCATTGAGTGTTGGACCATCAAGCCGCATGCGAGGTGTAGACCAATGGCGTAGCTGTGCAATTACAGCATTTCGCCGTATTCGCGGATTCAGTGTCTCCAGTCACTAACCACCACAGATGAGGGAGGAATACTGAATGCAAAAAAGGAATTATTCTTTGAAAGAAGATTGCGGGAGGTGAAGAAGAATACAGCTGAAAAGAGGACAAAACTTTCGCCTTGGATCTTGAGTCAGAAGACGCTCTGGTCAGACGCTTGCTGTTATCGTAAAACATTTCCACCAATCAATGGATTTCATTATGTGACGACAGTAGCTCCGCCCTAACTGGTCCGTTCCATTTTTCTATGGACCAAAAATGGTGTGAATCGGTGCGGCCTAATGGGTCCATTTTATAATGGAAACACTCAAAATACCGTACCGTTCCAGTCCTGTCTGGACCACTCAGTGGAAATGAGGCATTAGACTATTTTTTGTTTTGCTGTTCTTCCTTACAGCTCAGTGGTCACTTTCAGTTCTTTAAAATAATGTCAGTTACAAACACCACACTCACAAAGAAATCCTAAATAATTTTATCTACTTTTTCTGGTTTGTGTACTGCGAAATTCTGTAACTACTTAATATTGAACACATTCTCTGTTTTATAAATTAAGATCTTTGGTTAATGTTTTTTTACACTGAATAAAACATAGAAAACCTTCAACATTAAAATTGAGGGTATAAATAGAAGGAAAAGAAGTCCAGATGTTGTGGTGTTAGTGTAAAAACATGTTAAAAAAGTTTAATTTAGACTTCCATTCTTGGCTAAAGTGCT
>NC_050514.1:11919168-11925059 GCF_002922805.2 Oryzias melastigma
GTTCCATTTTTCTATGGACCAAAAATGGTGTGAATCGGTGCGGCCTAATGGGTCCATTTTATAATGGAAACACTCAAAATACCGTACCATTCCGGTCCAGTCCGGTCTGAACCGCTCAGTGGAAACGAGGCATTAGACTATTTTTTGTTTTGCTGTTCTTCCTTACAGCTCAGTGGTCACTTTCAGTTCTTTCAAATAATGTCACTCACAGAGAAAGCCTAAATAATTTTATCCACTTTTTCTGGTTTGTGTACAGCGAAATTCTGTAACTACTCAATATTGAACACATTCTCTGTTTTATAAATTTAGATCTTTGATTAATGATTTTTCACACAAAATAAAACATAGAAAACCTTCAAGATTAAAACTGAGGGTATAAAACGAAGGAAAAGAAGTCCAGATGTTGTGGTGTTAGTGTAAAAACATGTTAAAAAAGTTTAATTTAGACTTCCATTCTTGGCTAAAGTGCTGGACGATATGGAAAAAAATTGTATATCACGATATCAATCATTTTATATCACAATACAAAAAAAGTATATTTTCAGTTACTCTCTAAAAAAATGACATAAATGTTATTACTTACTTTTCTCTGACTTTATTTTTCAATTAACTGAATTGTCACAAATGAGAAATATTTTTAAGTACACAACAGTTTCAAGTTTCTTAGTAGGAAAACACATTTTTCAGCAAAAAAATAAAATAAACAAATACAAACGATAAAAGAGAAATGGCATGATAGACACTTTTCTACCACCCACTCGATATGTCTATATCGCCCAGCACTACCTGTCTGAGTGTACACATAAAGAAAGAGCACAGCTATGGATTAAGTGAGTCCATAGGCCATGGTGACCAACCATAATAAAAATATCTACAGTCAAATATGAGCTTTAGGGTAGGATAGGTATAGAGTTTTGTCAAATTTATGGACTCCTAAGCAGAACAAGAACCGGCTCATGTAAGCAGCAGCAGCAGCAGCTGTTTGTGTCCTGTCCGCCTGTGTTTTGTTCATGTCCCCCGATGGTGTTTGCCAGCACAAAGCAGAAATGAAAGAGCTTTTCATAGCAACAGAATGGTGATGTAAGCCAAGCATTCAGTCTGTATGTTCTGTGCCTGTAACGCAGCACACCGTTTGTATCAGCTCGACTGTACAGAGATAAACCAAAGCCTGAAATATAGAAACTTCAGTCTTATCGCCTGCAAACCTACAGGGCAGAAAGAGGCCAAGTACCCTAATATGATGGCTTTTCCTTCTTTTCATCTAAACTTTTGCTTGTTCAGTTATTTTTTTCTCTCACACAGTTATAAGAAATTAGGTGTTTTACTCTGTATTATTACAGACTTGAATCTGTCTGTAAACAATTCAGTCAAACATTCTCTGATTGTAATCTAAATTTTTGTTCTCCAGATATGGAAAGATTCAGTCTGCAAAGGCGATCCTGGATAAGACGACCAACAAGTGTAAAGGTCAGAACTGCCATTTACTCAGATTACAAGATTTCTTTACCTTTAATCTTTACCTTTAAATAATAATAATAAACATTTTTTTATAGCACATCGTTGTAAATATGGCTAATTTTCGAGTGGCCTCTGGTTTCTTTATGCTTTACCGTCATTTGGAAATCAATTTGCGGTGATTCTGTACTCACTCAAGTTGATAATCCATCACTGTGAACACCAACAGCCAACGTGTCTGCCTCCTTTTTTTAATTTTTTTTTTGCTCAACAACGCAGCAGATTGATTTGCAAAATCTTTACTGCATTTAGCATTCACGGTAGCAGAAGTTTGATAAAAACAAAAGCCGATTATGATGGATTACCCAAAGCGGGCAGGTTTATAGAGGCTCCGCAGATTTTCACTCCTTATGGAAATTAATTTAAAAAAAAACTCATAACTGCCTGGATTATAAGAAGCCATTCAGTCACCCTACGCTCAGACGAGTCAAATGCTATTTATCTTACTGAAACAGATATGACCAAAAAAAATGTTTTTCTTTAATAACTTTGCTGTCGTTGGACTCAGTCTATAAAACCACACTCTGTATTTGGTCTGGTGTCTTTCTAAAAAAAGAGAAGGGTTCTTTGTTTGTTTATTTGAGTAGGAACAAAAACAAAAAACATTTGTCTCAACTTTAATCTTGTCAGATTTTGAAAGAAATGTAAATTTATCATTTTAGGGATCAATAAATCTAGGCTTAAACTGAAAAAATGCTTTAATGCTCCCAAAAGTGGATTTTATCTTGAAAGAAAAAGACAAAACAAAACAGTTTTCTCTGTTATTTTCTTTTTTTGTGGCAAACCTAAACAGTTAGAGTTTTAGTTTCTATAGGCTTTTTATTTTCAGAGATCTTGAAGAGAAGTCTGCCCTAAAATTCTAAATAAATTAATAAGCCGAATCAGAATTCTTTCCCAAATTAAGCAGACTTTTTCCAGTCTGAATACACCCTTAATTGTGATTATACATTTTTTTAGCCAAAATAATAAAAAAAACTGTCATTTTCAAGGCACAGTTTCTGCAGAGTTTATTAGAAATTAACCTCTGAGTTGGCAGTTGACAAGGAGTAAGCCCACCCCCACTCCCCGTCATTTCTTTGTTTACCCGTTCTTGCTATAGCTTACAACATTACCGATGCAAAATAAAAATGGATTTATTGGTCTCCAAGTGCATCAGAATGGTTGATGAGGAGCTTGTGCCTTCTTGTTGTATTTTTAGGTAACAAATAGGATATTTTCACTGCAGTTTTTGTTTTGGTTGCTCCTGTTTCACAATGATTTGAATAAAGAAATACTCAAAAATTCCTTTTTTGGCTTAATTTCCTTTTTATATAAATGTCCTCCACAAAAAAAAATTCCACAAGAACACATAATTTCCATCAAAGTGTCTTAAAGCAATTCTGTTTTAAAAAAAGTCTACCTCACCTCTCTGGAAAAGGCTACAGGGAATACTATACAACCGTTTTTTAGGCCATTTTAGACCAGCTGTGGATGAGTGGTCGTCCTTTGATCAGAAGTAGAGTGGAGTAATTCCCGCCATCCTTAAAGGGAATACTGATGTGTGGGTTTGGAAGGATACAGGACCCCACACTTTAACCTAATGGGTTCCTCGCTGCATGTGGTTGAAAGCAAAATAGAAGCATTTTCGTTTAATATTACGATCTTCAAATACACATATAAACAATATAAACGTGACAGTGAAACAGAAAATATTTTATTTTTGTCTTACAGTGAAAGCGAGCCTCTGCGTTCAGTGCAGTGATAGGCACCAGATATGACATTTTTAGTTTTCTAAGCTTTATTCATGTGAAAAATAAAAATAAAAGGGCAGCATTGATGAGTTAATTCAAACATATTTGATAGAGAATATGCATGTTCCTTTGAGCAAACAGTATTGTGCATTTTTGCTTGAATCATTTCACATTGTCTAATCTAAATGTGACTCTACAATCACCAGGTTACGGCTTTGTGGACTTCGACAGCCCAGCTGCTGCTTTAAAGGCCGTGCACGCTCTCAAAACCAGCGGCATTCAGGCTCAGATGGCCAAGGTGAGTTTGTCACAGGTGCGCCACCTATTTTCTTCGCATATGTGTGCGTGTACTAATGTTTCACGCTTTTGAGCTTCTCTGTGGACGAGTTTGTTGGGGAAATGACATTCGACTGGTCACATGTCCTCAGCTGACAAGCTGTTCCTCCTGTGACCCCATTTACTTTCACAGTAGAAACCAGATGTCGACTGTCTCTGCCAAATAACCTGTCTGTCGCTGAGACGCTCTGGCAAAAGCAGCTCATGCACATCCTGCTGCCGATTGTCACGTTCATGTGCGGTCTAAGAGCTTCCATGAACAGCTAGAGTGGCTTTAGACGACCAGCAGGATCTGTCTGCGTGTGATTCTTTCTGCTCTGCGTGGCTGAGAGTTCATTGATGAGTTGTCGCTCTCTGGGAACTCGTGAGAGGCGGCTCTGTTTGAAACAAACATGTCAGAACACAGTTTGTGTGTTTCGGTTGCTATGGCTACGCCGCTCTCCTGCTGTTTCCAGGGAAAGCCCGTAGAGGCACTGATCTGCTCGCCGCTCAGTGCAGGCAGGCACAGTGTGTTTCAGTGTGTGAGTGTGCAACGTGTTTGTTTAACCAAATGCTCCACTGCTCAAATGCAATTTTGTGTTGAAAAAAAATGTCTACTTAAAAAAAAAAATTATGCATTTTATCTGGCACACATTGCATTAAACACACACTTTCTCCTCTTCTGCAAGCAGCAACAGGAGCAGGATCCCACAAATCTTTACATTTCCAATTTGCCGCTGTCTGTGGATGAAAAGGAGCTGGAGAAAATGCTGCAGCCCTTCGGTCAGGTCGTCTCCACTCGAATCCTCAGAGACTACAGCGGGAACAGCAGAGGCGTGGGCTTTGCCAGGTGCGTCACCAAAAGAAAAATACTGCATTTAGCCCCCTCAAAAACACCTTTGCAGTAGTTGCAAAGCGAAGCTGAAACTAGAAGATGCTTTACTATTATCTAAGACTCAGCAATGGCACAGTTTAAGCACACTCACTTCCTAAAGGGTAGAAAGCAAGAAGAATTGTGGGTGTTTTTGATTCTAAGTAACCCAGAAGTTCAGTTTTCTGCTGAATTACCTCAAAGTTAATGAGCAAAATGTCTTACGTCATTTTGTTCCTGTGTTAGAACCAACCTTATTTAAATAAAACACAACTTCTTATAAGAAATTCTACTATTTGTACAAGAAAGTATTCTGAAAAAATTAGTTGGAAGTTCAAGAGTTAAACATTTCTTTTCACTTTCTCCTAGTTTCAGCAATATTATAAATAGGGGTCCGCCTGGGTTTTCCTTCCTTAAACTTTAGCTGCTGCAGAAATCAACAATCACAGAAGTGACAGCAAATTTATCTTAAAGAGGAACAGAAAAGAAAGGGGAACAAATGTAAAATCTTGTTTTTCTCATTAAAGGTTCCCTTAAAAATAGCATCTATGTGGAATAAATGTGCCAAAAGTAAACCAATTAGATCCTTATCAACTTAAAACAATATTTTGTTTTTGATAGTAATATAATTTATGTTTCTCCTCTGAATATAATTTATGTTTCTCCTCTGTCAGAATGGACACAACGGAACAGTGTAACTCAGTCATCTCCCACTTCAACGGGAAGTTTCTCAAGTTAGCCTCTGGAAGTCTGGGTAAGACGGTCCCCGTCCAAACAGTCCACGCCGCAGCCATTACTTGTTTATAAAGCGTTTTGAGATCCGTCTCATCTTTTCTCCACAGCCCCGTCTCAGCCCCTGCTGTGCAAGTTTGCTGACAGTCAAAGAAAGAAGCATGCTCACGGAGGAATTACTCCCAATGCACAGACGGGGGACCTCAGATTAGTATGTACACACTCGCCGACCTCCTGTAACCTGGGACCTCACCGTGTGAAACTGTCACGTCACAAGTCTCTCTTAAGACAAAGAAACAACTGAAAAATGCAGAAAGAAACTCCCATTAAATAGGGGAAAAATATACCAGTGAAGTAAGAAAATTGTCTTACCAAGATTTTTTACTTGAAATTATAAATTCTAGTTAGTTTCTCAAACTAAAATATTTTTTGCCATTGAAAAGCTTTCTTTAAAAGATTGTTTTTCTTGCAAGACAGAAAATAAGACACATTTTCTTGAAACTTCCTCTTTTTACGGTCTTCAGATTCAGTCAACATCATATATCTTCCATGTGAGGCTTAGGCCCAATTCGAACTCTTCCCTTCTCTCTTCCCCTCCATTTGAAGGGGCAGTTTTTGTGCAAGTCATGTCCGGAATTTTTTTTTTCTTTGAATCCGACCCTCCGTCGTGAGGGTAAACCGCGTCGCGCTGAAACGTGGGTGCACTCTGAACCACAGACGTTTACATT
>NC_050514.1:11931315-11934443 GCF_002922805.2 Oryzias melastigma
TTTTTGCTGCCTGTAGCCAAAAAGTTGCTGTGACAAGGTAATGAAGTAGTCTGTGCCGTGACCATATAAATATAAACAAAACACCTTGATGAAACTCAGATCTGTGAATGTAAGATTTCACCTGTTCCCAGTAAATGTTGCATTAATAGTCTAGAAACATTTAAAGACCCACTCCAGTGAAGGTTTTTTAAGTGTACTTGTATTTTTTCTGACATAAAATGGCATTTCTGAGTATAATAAATATTTGTGAATCTGGACCAGACGAAAAACTCTGTTTAAAAAAGAGGGTCTTTATGACGTGGAAAATACGCTGGGCAGGCTATAACTCTCAGCTCCGCGACGGCGAGGGGAAGAGGGGCGCGTTTGCTCTGTGCATTGTTCCCGCCCACAATTCAGAGTGAATTTCTGATCAACTACTGCCACTTTACAGAAACTATATCCTAAAAATACAACATTTTATTTTTTATTTTGGCTAAAAACTCCATAATCATAATTAAAAGACCAGTGGGAACGCTTCAACCACATATCAAAAATAACCAAAGTGAGACTTTCAGGAAATATTTTAAATGTTTCATTTATTTACTCAAAATTTGAACGTAAAGGTTGATCTCCTAAGCTTTGGCTGCATGGTGGTGGTGTGGTGTCACAGCAGAGAGATACCAGTTCAATTGTACATTTTTGTGCCTTCCTTCCAAAAAAAAAATAAATAATGAGTCTGTAAAGTTTGACTTTAGTGTGAAATTGACTTTTGGAGTCGTTTTGGCTGCATGTATGTTTTGAATGTAGTCTGCCTTTTGCCCCAAAGACAAAATGAACGGATCAAGCTCAAAACAATGTTTGCAAAACTGTCTTCATGTTATTGTTTCGTATTAGCATTTTAATCTTGGTAAAACTCAGACGACAGCATAGTTGCTCGTGTATGAAGACTCATCTGCGCTGTGATGCATGTTGTCTAACCCTACAGTACATTGCTGCCAGCCCTGGTGTTCAAGGAGCTTACATGCCTCACTATCCTCCCATGCAGGCAGCACCTGTAAGTTCCCTGCACCTTCATCTCATTCAGTTCCTTCAGTGCATCCTCATTCCAGCTGGTCTCCATTTGCCCACCGTGCATGTAAAAAGCAGTAATTACAACTGAAAATTGCAAGAGCCCGTGCCAGTCCAAACATCCTCCATTCACCAGGCTTGGAGTTGTTTTTGAAGTTTTTCATCTCGCAAGACTACTAATTATGTCAGTGTGCACGAGATGAGGACAGTTATTATCAGGCTCCAAATGAAAGATGCCGTTTTTGCTTTGCAGGAAAACGGCACGCCACAGCAAGTGGATTCTTCCAACAACTCGTCTCCTTATAGTCAACTCAGCAAGTAACACAGAGGTACGGCCGGATACGACTGCTGCAGTTAGTGGCACATGCTGATGAAGGGATTAACATTTATATCGCATTTTTCTGACTACAAGTTGCTCTGGAGTAGAAAAAAAAACATACTAAAGAAGAAAATGTCATATGTAAATCGCACTTTAGGGAGTAATTTGTTTAAAAAAACATGGGACCAACAATGGACACTTAATTTTGAAATGCAAATCATGAAACCATGAAACACATTGAAACTTTTCATGGAACAAAAGATGAATGTAGCATATTAGCCCAACTTATGAGCAATTGTTAAGATAACCACAGAATAAAGAGCTTTCTACAAAGTCAATGAAACTCTTTATGTATAAGAAAATATTGACTTACTGAAATATCACAATACTTTATTTGGCGATACTTTTATCGGTTTAAAATACTACCAATTATTAATTATTATTTATAAGCAAACATGTAGTTCAATCTTATTTTTGTTTTCCTCTTAAATGTTTCTTAAATTACCACTAGAAAAGCTCCATGAATTTGCTTGGGTAAAAGCAACTTATTTATGAGATACAGTTGCAGTTCTTAATGTTCTGATCATTAATTATTATGTATTTTACAATTTTATTTTTGTGAAAAAAACTATAAATATTCAGATCATTCTTATGTCGTAATATAAAAAAAATAGTGAAATATTCTATGGTACTGTCGTGGTATATACCAGGTAGTGCTGCCACAAACGAGTATTTTAGTAGTCGACTAATCACTGATTATTTTTCGTGCGTAAACTGGATGTAAAACACACATCTTAACCATCATTAGCTTTAGACTAACTAAAAATAACGACATTTAAGATGATTGTTCCATGAGTACCATGAGTTTCTGGTATTAAAAAAAGCTTAAATTAAATTAGTTCGGCATCTGAAACAAGAAACTATTAGATAAAGTTTTGGATAAAGTTTTGGTCTTACTGACTCAAGTATAAACAAAGTGAATTTTTGGTGCTGAACACTCACAACTTTGTTCAACTTTACTACACTCTGACTCTATATAATATAAAGTAACGACTAATCGACTATTAAATTAGTGGTCGACTATGTTAATAGTTGATTAGTCGTTGATTTTTTTCGACTAATCATGGCAGCCCTGATATCGGGATACGTATCATATCATGAAATCGTGATATAAAAAAATTAAATATTATATATATATAGTACTGTCATGGGATATATTGGGATATGCATCGTATCATGACATGTGTATTGCGAAACAATATAAATTGTACTTGCCAATACACACCCCTACTTTATATCACTTTAAATCACTAAATCCATTGAATTCTTCTTCGTCTGTGTCACTTTGGAACGATTTGAGTGAGCGGCGCTTCTTCTTCTGCTTTGCTGTCAGTAGCAAATACTGGTACACACAAGTACAATGCCCTCTAGTGGTTGACATTTATTTTTTTTTAAATCGCATTTAAGTAGTGTCTAGTAGTCTCACCTATGGCCAAACTATACAAAAAATGTGACTTATACTCCAAAATATACGGTAACTGCTGTCTTGGTAGGTAATAAAACTGGTTAAAACTTTCATTAGTATTGTCTCAAAGTGGGTAAAAATGTAAAGTTAGTTTTTGCTCTAAATTTTTTACAAGAGGAAAAGGGGTTTTCATGTATAAAAATGTTCTCTGTTTGATTTCTTTTAGGCCACATTTCTGCTCTGTGTATCCTGACGGCTGGAGGGGAGGCCGCCGATGACATCACAGGGAACACAGCC
>NC_050514.1:11934544-11954658 GCF_002922805.2 Oryzias melastigma
AAAAAAAGAAAAAAAAAAAGAAAAGTAAATTTATTTTGATAAGAAACTTGCTCTTCTTTTTCTCTTTTTCCATAATTCTCAAACTACTTTTCAGACCTCCCCTGTCAGTACCAAACACCCCCCATCCAAGTATGATGTGACATAGAGATGCATGGTTTTTTGCTCTTACCCCACCCTTTTTTGAGGTGTCCATGTTTTTTTTTTCATGTATGGTAAATGAAAAACTTTGCAGACCTTGTTTGCACTGAAGTTTGAGGTTCTAGGATAACTTCGTTTTGAGTTTTTCCTGCTATAGCCCACATAAAACCGCATAAACACCATTTCATTCGGAAATTACTGAATATATTATTGGAAATTGTGCCTTCCTTACCTGAGATCCAACATGTTTTTCATCAGACTTAATCAGGTGTCTTACATCTCTATCAGCGGATAAAAATGTGTGCGTGGAATCATGCGGATTTCCATTGAGTGTTTCGCTATCTAGTCCTCTAGTAGCAATAAAGACAATGAGAGTTTGACGGCAATACTGAATAGAAAAAAAATCGTGACAAAACTCAGAGAAAGGTAATTCCTTATCTTCCTATCTCCATTTCTCTTTACTTTTCTGTACTTTTCTGAAATTGCAAGTTTTACACCTAACGGGCATCTTCACGGAGGGTTTGCTTTTCTCTCGTGGTCACTTTGACCAGTTATCTACCTCACGGTTTTGCTGGAGTCTGCCGGTGTTGTGGGGTTTGCAGGTAAAGCCCCGTCTCACCACATCAGACGAAGCAGGCCAGAAGCCATGCTCAGGAGCTGGCTGAACAGGACTTCTGCCCTTTTGTCTCCCACAAGCAGCTTCTCTCTTCCTGATCTTTAAAAGCAAACACAAAACAAAAAAAAATGCTGTTTTTTTTCCTGATATTTAACTTTATTTGTCATTGCTTCTGTGCTGATGCTTTTTTTATTTTTATTTTTTTGCTGATGTTCATGTTAAAGCTTCATTTTTGGAAATGGATTTCCTGTAAAACTGGTAGATTTTTCTTTTCAAAAAAATGAATTCAGGCAGATCTCATTTATTTTTCTGAGCTCTCTATAAGAAATGCTGTCATTCAGTCGAGTCAAACTGCATTCATGCCAAAAACCAAAAAACTGAATTAAATCTGACAAGCAACCAGATTGAAAAACAGCAAAGTTTCACTTCTTGGAGGATAAATCAGATAAAACAGGATTTGTAAATTATACACACTAAAGACCAAAAGTGAAAAGCCAGCTTTTCCTTTTGTTTATCTTTCTCCTTTTTCTTTTAAAACACTTCTACACAGCGTTTAAGGAGAAGAGAACAGAACATAATGGTGCTTTTCTCTGACCAAAAACAGAAACGCTGAGCATTAATAAAAAACAGCCGGGCTTTGACAGAGTGTGCTGCCCCGTTCCAACCCTTTGTTGCAAAACGAACTGCAAAACTCAAAGAAGTAAAATTGTTTCTCATATTATTTCCTCATGTCACTTTCTACTGATCTCAAACAATCCTTCCCTTGCTCTCTTCTTTGAAAAGATTGGAATAAAAATAATGCTGAATAAACTGCTCTTCTCTTTCTCACATGTGAGTCTTGTCTTTTTTTTTAGTCATTGGTGTTCATTTATGGTAACATGTTTGTCGTACATTAATTAGGAAAAGAAAAAAAGAATCATGTAGCTGTGTGTGCACACAGGAAGACAAAATGAAAAAGTAAGGTTGATAACCATAAAAAATATTATGAAATACTTGTCTGAAAAAAAACATGTTTTTTACAATGCAGGCCAAAGCTATTTAAAAGACCCTGTAAAACATAAAAAACATTTTCTAACAGCTTTAAAATCATTTTGACAAATCACTAGAAAATATACATTTTATTCTGATTAAAATATGAGGCCAAACCAACAAAAATTAGAAAGGGTGTTGCAAAAAAAAAAAAGTCAGAAAGGGATTTATTTTATTTTATTTATTTATTTTTTAACTTGTCCTGTCCAACAGCTGAGCCAACAGATGCGGGCTGAGAGCTTCTTGTGTTGGGCAGATTTTACTGTCACAACAGGGATTTATTGAGTTCAGAAAGAGATTTCTGAAATATAAAATTAACAGGATTGGTAGAAAAATAATTAAAGGATAGCTTGCAAAAACGATTAAAAATAAAATATATCTATCTCAACTTTAGCAATTATAGAAATTTGAATTAAGCAAAAAAGTAAAGTTGAAATTTGTGGTTTGTTTATAACTGTATCAATTGCAAAAAACCTTAATAAAAATTAATTTAATCATAAATTAGAATTAAAGTGAATGATTGCTAAAAAAAAATATTGTATGTGTTACTATAATAAAAGTAAAAAAAATGGGAATAATATCTCAAAAAACTTACACACACAAAAAAGCTATTGTTTGACACTGAAAAGAATAGATTTAAAAACTGGAGTATCATGCATGTGTATTTTTTTTTTGTTTGTTTGTTTGTTTCAAACAGACTGTTTTATTTTGGCGGGCATCATGCTAAACTCCATTAATGATATGCTACTGCATGAAACAGCCTGTGAGCTCAACAGGACTTTCAACATTGAAAACTGGAAAAGAAAACTCAAAATTTCCAGCAGATCAAATCCATATTTTTGCATCAAAAGTAATTGTCTTCTCACTTTTCCAAACAAAGTGAAGTTTTGTGTCATAACCTCCATACCGATACTGCTGTTGAAATTAAAATCCTGTGAGTGACTCTCAAAATGCTGCGTCTGCACTAACCTCACCACATTATGCTTATGCAAATCCCTGTAAATTAATTTTTTGGCCCTCTGGTTTGAAATAATGATTCACTCAGCATTCCTGCGTTTTTGATACGAGGTTGGAAAAAGTTCAAGCATTTCCTGAAGCATGACTGAAACAGGAGTAAATACTCCACATCTGGAGGAGCTTTTAATGAGTGAAACACATCTGCTGCCCGAGCTGCACATCAGCTGGAGGCTGGATGTGTGACTTACTCCCAACTAAGACATCAGAATTGCTGTAATTAAAGACTATATGAGTGAGTGCATGTAGAAGGCGTGGCTCGTGTGTGCTCACTGCACCTCCCCTCTCCAAAAAAGTAACACTTTTTTATTGCTTTAAAGCATAAAATTTCGATTTCTGCACAGTTTCACCAAAAGTTGTGTCTGAGATTTCACACTTGCTCTCTTAGCAACTTCACAACACATAACTAAAAGGAATAACAGCCGAACAAAAATTTTTAATTAAAGCCGTCCAGTCCTAAAATACATGAGGTTAAGGGTGTTTGGCAGCAGAGGGCACTGTGACTCAAAGCACTTTCTTTTCATAGCAGATCTAATATCTCCTCACAGATGTCTCACAGTATGACTGCGCCTGATAGTATGTATGGAGCTTTGGACGGATCAGCTGAACGACATGCCCAGTACGGGTGCTCCTTCCCTATCCTATTTCCTGCACTATTTCAGGCACACAAGTCTTTGTAGTTTCACTCTCCGACCGGATCTCATTTTTAAGCTCAGACTTAGCACTGTTGATCCAGGAGACACTACGGCACCACGGCCCCATCCCTTACCAGTCTCAGGAAACATAACCTCCAGGACTCGAGATTATCTAACACACCCTCCAAAGACCAATAATCACCTTCGCCCAGCTACAGGAGAAAAAAAACTATATATATATTCTTATGTGTGGGGGTTTGTGCCATAAAGTTCATGCCTCGGGTCTCCATGGACAGGGGGACACATGGCACAGATCCTCCAAATAAGACCAAGGACAAAGGGGGTCAGGGATGTCAGGAGAGTCCAGGAATATAAATGTAACTTATCCGATGTGGTTCATGTTGTGACATTTCCTTGCATGAATAAACTTGCTTAGAAACGCATCTCTAAACTTCAGTAATCTAAACGAATACTTTCGTTTAAGTCGTTGTTTTTTGTTGAAACATGACATTTAGATGTGGGATGAGCTGAGGCTCAACAAATCAAAAATGTTTTGATAATATTACTTAGTCACTTTATATGTGAGTTTCAAGGATTATATTAATTCATGACGATGTCTGAGTAGCAAAGAAGGCCAGAATCATCAACTTTTTATTATATTGTACATGAAATCCCTAAAGAAAGGGACATTTTTTATAGCTTTTTTTTAATTATTGTGCTAAACAGGACATCTCAGAAATCAAAAGATCTCATTCTGCAAATGAGAGAGATTCATAAGTTGCAAATTATGTTGCAAAAAACTGCAGGTCCTTTCAACCAGTTACAGGTGACAGAAAAAGCAGAAGCACCTGCTGCACAAAAACAAAAGAATGAGAAGGGAAGATCCGTGAACCAGTTTTCAATGCAGGAGGAATTTTTAAAACAACCAGTCACTGTAAAATATAATCTGGAATATTAAAGGAATTACTTGTTTTAAACGTTAAATGGTAAATACTTAAATAATCCTTGAAGGCTCAGTTTTTTTTATGTGTCCTCCATCGTGAGTAAAATGTTAAAAACACCTAAACACAAACGTTGGGGTCTTTAAGAAATGTGTTGCAGTATCTCATGATAATTTACTGTCAGTTGAAGCACTAAAATATCAAGCAGTTTACACATTTTATCTAATTTTATATATGTACGTATAAATAATTAAGTAATGCAACTTTTTTCAAATTGTTCAGTAAATCATTCAGTAAAGTTGATTAAACAATATTAATACTAGCTATAAGCTAGTAATGTTAATTAATGAACAATAGCAGAAAATATTACTTTAATATTTACTGGATGCTTAAAAATGAACTAACAAATGTGAATAAAATGGACCCTTACTATTAACAGCTGTAACACAATGCTCTATTGTTACAACCCCAGTCGACCTGCTTTGTAATAAATAAAATAATAAAACTGCAGTTCCCTATCCAACTTCCTTTTATTTTAATCAATGGGTCTTTTGCTAGGAGCACTGCCAGTAAACACGTTGACTGAATTCATATAAAGATCTCTTATTCTGATTCAGATCCTTTTCTACTAATCATATTTCAAACACAGAATGCAGAATAACATGTTTGAGTGTCCCGATCAGTGTATTGAGCTAGCTGGACATCTACAGCCCGGGCTTGTCAGCATGTGTCTGCAAGAATTCAACTCAGCTGGGCTCCTGTGGAGGTTTTAGTCTACACCAATGCCAAGCAGCTAATAAAAAGAAGCTGCACGTTTCAAGGCCTCTGGGACTTGATCTCCTCTTGCAAAGTGTGGGAACGTGCTTCATTATTTTGTCCCACTCACCAATGAGCACCTGCATTCTTGTCATACCGCTGCAGGAAGGAGGCTGTATTGCGGAACTGGCACTCCCTCCGTGCCCCTCCATGCTGCAGGGAGTTAAGTCAACTTGAATAAACATGAGCCCCCACACTCCAGATCCACAGTCATCACAAAGCCCCTGCCTTTCGGTCAGGAGTGTTGTGGTGCAGCCTCTAGAGTGCAATGCTAGCACATCAGTCAGGCCGGCTCTTAATAAAGGAGAAGGCTCCCGTGGAGGTCTCAGAGCCGGCAGTTGTTGCTGTCGCTCATTATCACTGCAGCCTCCCCTGTGCTCACACATACGAGCGAGCCGGAGCTTGTACAGACACCCACACATGACCCCCACATGCATGCACACTCACTCGCTTTCAGACACACACACACATGAGCCAACAAGCATGGGTAGCAGGGTCACCCCTGTGCCATGCTTCATAAAGGGCGCCGTTACAATAGGTTTACTGTTACTCTGACAGCAGCCGGGACACAATAGGAGCGAATGTGGCGGCCTCCTGCCTCCCCGTTTCTCCGAAACGCTTCCTTCATGGCAACGAGGACAGACTGAGACCGGACAGCATGTTATCAGAGGATGGCCCTGAAGGTGAGAAACGTTTGGCTGAATAATTTATGGATCTGTTTTGGTTTGTTTAGACCCAGCTCTGTTCTCCCACAGTAACAAAGTGCCTGGGGTCTGGACAGATTTAAAAGACAAGTTGTGATGAATTTGACACAGCATTTTCAGCTTTTCAAAATAAGATTGCCAACTCCCCAGATATCAGCTGCAAGGGATTTAAACCGAGCGAACCGAAGTCAGGTTGGAGAGCTTGTGAGGTGCAAATGCGTCTTCTGATTTACGCCTGAAGCGCCAAATGATCAAATGCAAAAACAAAAGGATGCAGAGGAGAGAAGCAAGAGGACTGACAGGCACAGTGAGGGGAAGAATGAATGCAACACACATCTAGAAATAGGCTGGAAGAAATGGGTCGTTACTAAGAGGGGGTTGAAATTTAGGGGCAGAAGTGGGGTTTGGTCTGGGGTGACAGATGGGACTCTCTCAGATTCAGCGGCGGGGGCCGTGGGGGCGTGGCGCTAAATAGTGGGATTCCTCTGAGTTGGGGCTAGCAGGGATATTGGCTGTGCAGCTGTCAATGGTTCAGCACCTATGCAGCTCCACGCCCTCTGACCTCTTGATTTGCACACGCATGCACAGAGTTTCAGATCACGTAACCGACCTGCAGGCCCGTTTTTACCAGAAGTTAATCGTCAAGCTGCCAAAGCAGTGTGGAGGTGGCAATAGTGATTCATACCTAAGTTAAAAATTAACATAACTTCAGTAATTTCGTCTGGATAATAGAGTTAGCGGCTGTATTTGTTCATGGTGTGGTTTGTCTGAATTTCAGTGGTATTGTCCAACAATTAAAAAAGTTAGACTGTAATGTCTGATGGATCCAAACGGTTAGAGTTATGAGGAAATAAACAGGAATTTCAACATCAGAATTATCTAAGGAAAGTTTGCTCTGAATCAGAACAAGGGAGTTTGGTGAGTGAAACTGACTCATTAAGAATCTTGGTTTACATTTCCCCAAATAACGTAAAAGTTTGGTGAACCAATAGGATTTCTGCTTTCACTTTGATGCACCAGCCGTAGCATTTCGGGAATCGGGTGTTTTTGTTTTATTCAGTCCTGAAACAGTCCTGGACTACAAGAACCAAATTGTTGACACAATTATTTCATACTGCGCCTTTGAGTGAAAATTTCACCCCCACCACTCAAAAACCCTCAACAATGTAAATGCACTAATCCCCCGGTGAAAAAGGATTTTTGACAAAGTGTGAAATCTGGCAATGTTCACTTTTTTGCACAATTTGGAAATGAAAAAATGTGTTTGAGTGATATTCACAAAATTGTACACACATGCCACAAGCTTAAGTCTATAACCACCACCAAAGTTTTGTTTAACTTTGACCACAGGAAAAGGCCGCCATCTTGAATTAAAAAAAATACCCTCTACAAATAAAAACTCCTCTTAGGAAGTTTGATCTATAGCCTCATAACTACTCGAGCATCAGTTGGAAGCCACTACAGGAAAAAGATTGGATTTAGAAGTTGCAGATTTTGAATAGCGTTAGCCTTGTGAGCTAGCAAAAGTGGTGTTCCCTTGTTGTTCGCACAACTTTAACTGGAATATTGGATACATGAATTGTTAGCTCAAGCTGAACGAAATCATATAACACATGATAGGAACATTTTAAAAATGTGGGCGTGGTTTACAAAAAATCTCCGTTGCCAAGGTAATCTGAAATTTTACTTTTGCGGATTCTTCTAAAATCTACATTGATTTGTTTATTACCCCCAGGAGATGAAAAAATAAAATGGTTGCTATGGAGATAAACCAACATAAAAGCCGCCATTTTGAAATAATAATGGGGCAGAGGGGCATACTTGTGGCTTTAATTTTTTTTTCTACTTAAAAAATAAGTTTAGAACTTGTTTTCTGACATCAAATTAGGAAGGAATAAACTAGTTTTAAAATAAAACAATGTCAAAACGTACACTTATTGAAACTTTTTGCACAGTTGGATTACAAAAACAAAATATATTACTATTTCTTTTAATTAAATGTCAGATTTTTTGTCCTAGACCACCAGTCAGACTAAAGTGAACCACAATGGAAGTGGCTGTGACACCAAAATAATGAAGGGAGCTAAGAGAACAGCATTCACTCTTGTAAATGGGACAGCTTTAGAATGAATGACTCTCTGGCTGACTGAGTGAAGCCAGGTGATCTATAACAGATAAGAAGCCATAACTGCAGGACAAAATCCAACACAAGAAAGGTTGTTAAGACAACAACAACAACCCGCTTCAGCCTTCACTATGTTTCAACACTCATGTTTGATCCCAGAGTAAAGGGGATTAATGATATGTGAAGCAAGAACACGTGGTTAAGTCAAAACGACTTAAATGGTGCGTTTACAGACCGTCTTTAGTCTAGTTTAACCTGTCCTCTTTGTTGGAACTTAATCCTCATTATTTATGGATTTGACAAACTGTTTATATGTCTCTCACGCCCACAAAAGTAAACGACAAATTACTTAGAACAGATTTATGCTGCGGCTGGCTGGGGAAAAGTAGGGGGTGCGCGCGTGAGGTGCGCTCGCGCTCCCGCCTCGTTTTCTCACCTGGACGGAAGTGAACTGAAAGGCTGCGCAGGTAAAAGCAGCCTCTCACCTCCTCCTCCTCTTCTCCAGGTGCCGCGCGACGGCTGCGCTGTCCCGCTCCGCTCTCGCCTGAGGATCATGGATAGGTTTCACGCCTGTAAATAGCTCCTGAGCCAACTTGAAACATTCTTCTTATGTTTCTTTCCAACCAGTAACCTGCCGGACTGATGGGGTTTCTACTGCTGAGCCTGATTCTGCAATACTGGATCCACACCGTGGAGGGTAAGCGGGGGGGGGGGGTTGGTTCCGTTTTTATGCGTAAACATGAGCAGCAATATATGTCATGTTTATGTCAAAAACTACTTTTTATTGAATTTTATAGATTTTATTTGGATATTTAAGAAAATATATATTTTTGTAGTTCAAAAGGTTAGTTCCCACAACCCTAAAAAAAAAAACTAAAAAAAAAAAAAAAAACCTAACAATGGAAATACTACAGTGCCATACAAATATGCTGGATGTCAACAAGTTGAGCTCTCCTGTGTTCATGTGGGCTGCAGGATCCTGCTCAGAAGGCAGCGTTGTGACCTGTGATGAGTGTCTGCAGCTCGGTGCTAACTGTGCCTGGTGCACAGAGGAGGTAATCAGCAACAAGTGCACCAAACCACAACACTTGCACAAAAAGAAGAGGATAAACTGTACGGTTTTACTGGAACCTGCCAATCATCCAATGTGTTGCTTTTGTTTCTCAGAATTTCACAGACTGGTTTTCAGTCTCACAAAGGTGTGACACGCTGAATAATTTGTTGGAAAGGGGATGTGACAGAGCCCACATCTATTTACCCGTCTCTGAAGCCCAAATTCTTCAAGATCGACCTCTAGAGAAGAAGCCAGGCGCTGGAAATCAGACTCAAATCTCCCCGCAAAAAATGTCCCTGAAGCTGCGACCTGGTATGCAGTCGGCAGACTTAAATTTATTATTTCGTCCCTCATTTTTTTTTAACAAAATTGTATTGTTTGCCTTCAGGTAGTGAGGTGACTTTTCAAGTAAAAATAAAGCACACCGAAGATTATCCTGTGGACATCTACTACCTGATGGACCTGTCTGCATCCATGTATGATGACCTAGGGAATATCAAGGACTTGGGTTCTTCTCTGTCTAAAGAGATGGCCACACTTACCAGTAAATTCCGGATGGGTTTTGGATCGTTTGTAGAGAAACCTGTCCTTCCTTTTATCCAGATCACAGAGGAGCAACTGGGAAACCCTTGCAGGTGTGACCCCATCACTCAGCAGAACATGAACTTGAAACATCTCCTTATTTTATTTCTGTATTTTTATATGTTTGTTTTTCTCCCCATTTGTCCAATACAGCGACACAACCGTGGTTTGCCAGCCAACCTTTGGCTATAAACACGTCTTACCCCTGACAAGCAGAACTGACAGGTTCAACGAGATCATCGCAAAGCAACAAGTGTCCGGAAATGTTGATCCGTTGGAGGGCGGATTCGATGCCATCATGCAAGCAGCTGTTTGCGGGGTAAGATAGTTTAAAGTTAATAGGTGATTAGAAATGCCAGCCATATACCTGTCAGCTGATTCTTACTCACATCTCAGTCATGTCCAGCACTTTGCTGGTAAGTAGGAGCTGAAATCTGACTGGGACGAGTTCTTCCGAGGGCCTCATTTAGTAAAAGTGAGTTTCTGTGTCACCGACTCGTATTCTATGATTAGTCATTGTGGCTCTTACAGGACAAGATTGGCTGGAGGAATGATTCGATGCGTCTGCTGGTTTTCGTCAGTGATGCTGATTCACACTTTGGGATGGATAGTAGGTTGGCTGGCATTGTGATTCCCAATGATGGCCAGTGTCACCTGGACGAGAACAATGAGTATTCCATGTCTACAGTGCAGGTAAACCTCGAGCTGAAACAAAAATATATGTTGATAGAGTTCTGGCTTTGTTTTTGCTCCTCAACCTTTTTCCAAACACTTCAAAAATTCATTTTGTGTCATTGAAACTTAGCTACACGTAAAAACCTGGCTGCTAACGGATCAGATCTCTCCACTTTTTGTTGTCATTTTTGGTTAAACTGATACCATCAGAAACACAAATCCGTCTTCTTTTATCCAGCTCTAGCATGTATTTATAACCTAAGCAGCATTTCTTTCTAAAACTCAACTGAATCCTCCATCTCTACTGCCTGTCCAGGAATATCCAACTCTCGGTCAGCTGATCGATAAAGTGGTGGAAAACAACATCCTGCTGATATTTGCTGTAACAGATGATAAGATAAACATTTATAAGGTAAAATGTGGGGTTCCCCTCTTTCAAGTTTTGCAGGTCTAAAAAGAAAGAGTGATTTTTAAATCCTTTCTGACATAAACATTTTGATGTACTGACTTCATTCAACCTGTTAGAACTAGCCCAGCCTTTTTGCTGCTTCTCTTTTTGCTTTTGAAACCCCAGGCAACACTACCTACGTTTGTTACAATGACTCTTCTGTTTACTTGTTTTTTTTTTCTTTTCAGAATTATGCGGATCTCATACCTGGCGCCACAGTCGGCGTTCTGGCAAAGGATTCAGGGAATGTCCTGGAACTGATTGTGACGGCGTACAAAGTAAATAAAGAGGCTGGTCGAGCAACATTAGCAAACAAACACTCGATAATCGGGAAAAAATATGGCGGTTATGTTTAGTACGATGAATGGGAGGCTACAGTCTTTTCTTTTCCTCCTCATTCTCCTGCTGTTCATCCTTCGCTCTGCGTTGTAGTCCATTTTTTCTTATACCATGCTGTGCTTTTGCTTCAGCAAGTTCCTGCTTGTCCCGGCTGTTTGATGTCCTCGCCCCTCTGACTCTGCCTCACTCTTTCTTTGCCTCAGCCGTTCTTAGTCTTGTTTTGTAAACCCCCCCGCCGCGCCAGCAGTGACTGCTGGTGGTACTACACAGTCCTTTAATTACTTTGTCACTTATGGCCCTTTCGACCACACCTGGAGAGGAGTTTCTTTTCCCACAAAAGCAACACAAATTACACTTTATGATGGGCAATAGATCAAAATGTGGCTCTAAAGACGTTGCGTCCCGTAAATGTTCCCCCCGCCACAGCTAAACAAAGGACGGCGTACAGGTACATTCCTGAAGGAAGTTAACCCTCCGATGGCTCCCAGACACTTCGTCACAGAGTCCATTTGTCATTTTCTCTCCAGCAGCGGTTAACTGTCATTCTTTCTTCAGTATCACCAAGCACACCTGGGCTGATGACTCACTGCAAAGGCAGGACGTTTCAAGCAGTTAACAGATCATAGGTCACTGCAAGGTTAGAGGAATCATAGATTAAAGAAAGCCCCTCTTTTAAAAAACAACAGGCGTTTGATGGTTCCTGAGGTTGGCTGTCCCATGAAGGGAATGTTTGTCTTCAGCACCAGCTGCCTCTTCATTCATAAGGGCTTCTGTTTTTCAGGAACTCCGATCTGAGATTGAGCTGGAAGCTCTTGGAGACACAGAGGAGCTGCGTATGTCCTTCACCGCCATGTGTCCTAACGGGACGACCTTTCCCGATGTGAAGTACTGCTCCAACATCAAGCCTGGAGAGACGGTCAGCTGCTTCTGCTTTTTGTAGTTTGTTGTTGAAAATGAAAATTTTAAGGAGTATTCAGACTGGAAAAGTTTGTCAGTCTGCTTAACTTGGTCCAGATGAGTCCTGAATCTTGTGTTTGGCCTGTATTCAGACTGCTGTCAACCGGGCATTTTTGTTCCAGACCAACGCTCGTAAACAAAACCATGTGACTAAAGATCTCTTGAGTCATTGGCCAGGAATTACAAGGTTGGAGCAAACCAACGAGAGAAAGAATTGTCGAAGTTCTACGCTTTGCAATCCTTGTCGGGATAGTTCACTTATTCATTTTATTTTTTTTCACTTGAACGTCTGTACCAACTGTGCCTGCTACTTTGGTACCGGGAGGCATGCTGCAAGCCATTTTATCAGTTACTGTGTCTCATTGTTGCTTCTTTCCTACTCTGTTTAAATCCCATAATTCCTTGCTACGGTGGCCATTTTGGTCCAGTTGTTCGACTGCGAGCACCAGAGCTAAGTCAAACCGAGGACACCTTGAAAGCTGGGTCAGAGAGCGGTTCCTGGTCCAGACCAGGGTCCGCTTGGGTACATACTGAAAATTTATTTCAGATTGAAACAAACTCTGGTTCACTTTAAGTGATCCAGTGAACACCCTAAGGCTGGCTTGTGCAGTTCAAAGTGCTGTAAAGTACCTCATAAACTAATGACAGACAGATAAGATAGGTATAGTTGTACTTAGTACAACAGCTGAAGTGAATTTAAAAATCTAGAATATTTATGAGAACAAATCATATTTCAAAAAATGTAGATAAAAACATAAACCACAGCAAAGGGATGTATACTCTTAGCTTAGAGAGGCAAGAAGCTAATAAAGTATTAAGATTTAAGCATCAAATTCGCATGAGGTCGATTAAGATTTAATCATAAAACAACAATATTCGTAACATAGAAACTCATTTAATGTTGCAAAATTAATATGTTGATTTTTCAGTTACATCATTGACTTAATCCTGTTTAGGATTATGAGGGAATTGTTTTATTTTCAAATGGGTTAGATTTTGGTCTAGTTCTAGGATTATAAACATATATTAATTCTTAGAAACATGGTTGTAAATTTCTCCTTGAAGGCAACAATAAAAGCATTAAAGAGTGTCTTTTGTCTGAGTTAGCCCTCATATTAGTTTAGACAATCCACAAATTTTTGTTGTAAAATATGTTTTTTAATCTGTTTGGATAAAATCGATAAAAAGTTGAAGTGATTTTTACAGTCTGATTCAAAAGAGTTGACATTTGCAAAAAGAATATATATATATATTAGAGCTGTCAGGCGATTAAAATGTTTAATCGCGATTAATCACATTTTGTCCAGAGTTAACTCGCGATTAATCGCGAATTAATATGTGGCCTTTTTTTAGGAAAAAAATGTGTGCTTCGTGTAATTTAGCAGTTCTACATTAATTATGAAAACAAGGATGGCAAAATTAATAGTTTCATCAGAAATACTTTATTTTGTAACATTGTATTGAGATAAACTTTCTTAACATTAAAGGCTGTAACATAAAATGCCTAACAAAAGCCCAAGTGCAAGTGAAGGGCATTTTAAATTCAAAACTTCAATCAACGTTCAGTAAAATAAAATAAAAAACATCAAAAATAAAATTTCCATAACACTTTCATGTTCATTTTTTGTCAGGACCAAATCTTTTCCTCCTCTGCTGAACTACAGTAATAAATGAAATAGAGATTTATCATTTCCATTTAACTTTTGTTTTTTAAAACATTAAAGACTGAGAAAAGCAGGATACTCTGTGGACAGTTTGACAGTCTGTTACTGCCGCCGCGTTCTCTGGCTGGAGCTCGATGTAGCGACGTGTCCAGCGGAGCTCAATCCATGAATATGCCGGCAGACAGACCGCTATGCTGGGGCTGGATCACCCTTAAACCTCCAGAACATTTAAAACGTCCCCCGGTGCGCTTGCTGTTCGGAACGTCGGGGGTCTGCAGCTCTCGGGACGCGGCGCCGGACGCAAGCCGGTACCACCAGACGTGGTGCTGGACGCGAACCGGAGCCGGGTTAGGGTGTAGGAGGTCTCCAGGTCCTAGTGCGGGGCCGGTTCTAGCTAGCAGCTCGGTGGTTGAAGACCCAACGGTGATCTAGTGAGAGCAGCCGGTGAGTTAGAGGGCGGGACGCCCACCCGGTATGGAAAGGCACGTATGAGAAAATCCGCGATTAATGAGTCAAAAAAATTGTCGGCGTCAAGCACATGTCAGATTAACGCGTTTTTAACGCGCTAAATCTGACAGCCTTAATATTTATATATATATATATATTTAAATAATTGAATCAGGGCTTTATTTATAAAAGAATACATCTATTTTCTGTTTATTTAGTTTTCATAAAAGAGCAAGAAGTGACGTTATTGAAGTAAAATTACTCTAGGTCATGATAACCAAACCAAAACACTGAATTTGGAAATGCTTTTTACTATAGTATATATGAAAAACTAATAAAGATTGTTGCTTTTTTTTAAGCTAAATTACAGATCTAAAGTTTCAGTTTGTTTAAACCTTAATTATAACCGTATTTTTTGCAGTGAGCATTGATCAGTTCTGTTTGCATCATGGGAGCTCTCCTCTCTTTGACAGGTGGTCTTCAACGTGTCGGTGGAACTTCCAGGATGCCTGTCAGGACTGCGACACTTCTCTCTGAAGGCGGTGGGCCTTCAGGACAGCTTAGATGTGGAACTGGAGTCTCTTTGTTCGTGCGACTGCCAGCAGCCTCCGACAGCAAACAGCAGCCAGTGCACTGAGGGCCAAGGCGTCTTCCAGTGTGGTGTGTGCGCCTGTCAGCCGGGCTTCCTCGGAGCTCAATGCGAATGCAATGAGGAGACTGCTTTGTTGAGCAACTGCCACGCAACCAATGACTCAGAGAAATGCAATGGTCAGGGGGACTGTTATTGTGGCCAGTGTGTGTGTCACAAATCCAGCTTTGGCCGCATCTATGGGCCTTACTGTGAGTGCGACAATTACTCCTGTGTTCGCTTCCGGGGAGAGCTCTGTGGAGGTGACTAATCATAGACGACCTTTTCACTTTTTCTTTTTCTTTTTTTGGCGTTGAGCTTGTTTCTGAAAGGATTTCATGTTTGAAGGTCATGGTGTGTGTGACTGCGGGGACTGTCACTGTGAAAGCGGATGGACGGGGGATTACTGCAACTGCAGCACTGACACTGACACATGCATGTCTGAGGACGGCGACCTCTGCAGCGGCAGGGGGATATGCAACTGCGGGAAGTGCGTTTGCACCGTTCCCGGAGCATCCGGGGACAAGTGTGAGAATTGCCCAACATGTGGAGAAGCGTGCATCTCTGCAAGGTGAGCACACGCTCATGCATTAATGCGCTTTTAGGTGAATAGGATGGGAATGTAGTAACTTTGTCAGCTTTACTGCTATGATTCATATTTGCTTCCCTTGAAGATATAGGCTGTTTTCTCCTCCCGCCACATGATCTGTCTGTGCTTTTGAGTTCAGGGATATCAGGTTTTGATCCTCTTGTTCACATGTGTCTACACCTTCAATGTGACATCAAAAGACACTAATGTCCCCAACACAAGGCTAAAAGATTTCCTTTCCCCATTGTAAAGCAGCTGTCAGGCTTGGTGCTATTTGATACTACTGTCTGAAGGGCGACCGCTGGTAGAAAATGAGTTTAAGTCTTGGGAACACTGAGCACCGGGATTCCTCCTCATCAAGTCTCGCTCAAAAAAAATCTCAATTTTTTTTTCCTGTCTGCTTTGACAACAGGACCTGTGTGGAATGCCACCTTCAAGACGAGGAGGAACTTGGTCTATGTGAGCATGAGTGCAGCCGGGCGAAAATCGTGGTCAACGTGACATCAGATAAAGGTATCTATAGTTTACCTTCGCTGGATTGAGGATGGGGCAAGGTATCGCTGCCAAAGTACCGAAACAATTGGAGTTTTGTTACAATTCTGCAAGATTTGATGAAATACAAATAAGGTTTTCAATGAGCCGCTTTTCTCCTTCAGAATCTACTGGAATTATGTTGATCATGTAAGAATTGAAAACGTACAAAATGTTAAAGTTTTGAAGATTTTGATTTTGAAGCATCACAGATTTTAAAGAGTTAATTGAGAATCATTCATTTGCACAGTATGTCACTAATGTGTGGACCAGTTTAAAATCCATTAAAGTTGAGTTTAGAGGAAATGTTTAAAATAAATCTACAATATACCACAAAATAAAAAAGGAGCTGATTTCTTTTGACAGATTTTCATCATCTTTTTTATTGATAAACGGCACAGATTTATGTCAAATCTATTAAAAAAAACCTGTTTCGAAATGACCCTGAAGCTCGTTGACTTGTTTTAGCTAATCGATTGTTTGATGCATCACAGCATCCAAACCTGAAAAACGCATTTTCTTGACAAGACAAAGGACGTTTTACAAAAAGTAGTTTTTGCAACTGTCTCTGGAGACGGATCAATGATAAGCAAACAACACCTACTTTTCCTCAGGTGCCATGCAGAACCAGATCTCAAACAGGTTTGAGGTTGATGTGATTTGGCATCTTATTTGTTATCTATGTTAGTGGCAAATAGGTTTATTTAAAAATAATAAAAAATGTCCATGAATGAAGTAACACGATTTTCAAGATGATTTTGCATGTAAAAATCTGTTTAAAATAATCGTGGTCTTTGAGTTGCTGAATCTAAAAGCTCCAGCAGGGGTCAGTGGTTTGGAGGAATCTGACCTCCATCAACTCGGGTGTCCCCCTGCAATCTGCACCCGTCTCCACTGCACAGCTCCATCCACGACCTTTCTGAGAGGTGTGGAACAAAAGGAAACATATTATTTACCTTGTCGTACAGGCAGCTCTATTATCGTCTGAACAGTCGAAGGACCTGAACGTCCTTCACTGAAGACTTCAGAGTCGCTGCATTTGAGCAAGCTGAGAGGCATATCTGATCATCAGCTTGGAGTTTCAGGCTTCGTGTGGTTCACACACACACACACGACCACAAACCAGATCGCAGTCTTTGATATGGAAATCACAATGACAGCACAATAGAGGAGACTATATGCTCCACAGTCAGTAGGGAAATCTGATATATTTACGATCCACTTGTTTCTCAGGTAGAACAGCTAGACTTCTCCTTTCTGTTACAGATTATTACAGTAACCCGTCCATGCCGTGCACTCTGAAGATGGAAAACGAATGCTGGGTCTCTTTTAACGTGGTGGAGGATGAGACGGGAGTCATTGCTTACAATCTTCAGAAATACGGTTGGTTTTGCAACACCAGTAGATAAAGAGCGATTTACTCTTCAGCTCACGGTCTGTGCCTTTGTCAGGATGCCCGGAGGCCCCCGACATCCCCATGATCATTCTGGGGGTGTCCCTTTCCGTTGTGTGCATTGGCCTCATCCTGCTGGCTGTGTGGAAGGTGCTGGTTTCAGTCCACGACAAGAAGGAGGTGGCCAAGTTTGAGGCAGAGAGAGCAAAAGCAAAATGGCAAACGGTAGGATGAACAAAATTGTTGGTCATTGCAACACTGAAATAAACTACTAATATAAGTCACTCCAGGAGCCAAAAATGCATTATAAAATCATATGGAAGTTGCATCTGGGGAAGAAAAGCATTAGTCCAAGAAAGAAAAAGAAAAACAAGAATTAAAATGTCTCAATGAAAATGAGAAAAATATTGTCAAGTTCCAGAGAAAAACGATCAGATTCTCTTCCATGTTCGTTTTGGATGGCGCTTCTTCTGTGTTGCTGTCAGTGGTAAATACTGATATACATATCTTTAGCGCCCTCTAGTGGCTGTTAGTGGAAAACAACTGTTAATGGACAACCGGTTGTTGGTGAAAATAGTAATTATATGGGAAAATATGTATTTTTTATAATCACTTATGAATTGTTCCAGAGTATAAGTCACACCCCCTACCAAAACCCTGCAAAGAACATGACTTATACCCCCTTTTTATAGAATATTTCTCCTAAATAAGCACATTGGTTTTTACTACTTCTAGGTCTATAGTTGCCAGGTTGCAACCTCCAATTCCACTTTTTTATTGTATTCTTCAAAATCAGAAATTTTTTGGGCGACTGAAATTTAGCTCTGAGCTCTTTATGTCTCATTTTAGAGTTCTCTCATACATTCCATAACCTATTATATCTGTGGTTCTCTTCTGATACTCATAAACCACAGAGAAAAACTGTTCCACAACAACACCGCAGGACATCTGATCCACGATACTCTTACTAATGTTTTGTTTGTTTTTTTTTTCTCTTAAGGGAACCAATCCTCTCTTCAAAAGCTCAACATCTACATTTAAAAATGTAACTTACAAGAACTTATACAGAGAGGAATTTAACAATGATTCCTTACTGGTGATAAACTGGAAGCAGTGACAGCATCGTTTAGGTACGCCTCTGTGTGTGTTTGCGGATGAATGCGTGTTTGTGTGCGTGAGACAGAAATCTTTGTGTTAATATGACACAGCAGAAGTGCACTGTCCGTGTTGTGCTGTGAATCACTGAACAGCACAATGGAATAATTTAACACAGTTGTTTGTGTACTTGAGGTGCTGCTTAAGAAAAGATGATGTTCAACTACTGAAAGATCTTATTTTGTTCAGACATATGTAAATATTCTGGTTTAATATATTGTTTGTTGTACTATTGAGACAGGCTGAGCCTTGAATGTAAATATTTGTTGTTGTGTTGTTTGTTTTTTTAGTGACATAAATAAAGATTTTAAGCTATAGTGAAATGTATTTGTTAGTTTGGATTTATAAAGAAAGGGAAGGAAAAATGGGGGAAATAATTTTGCTTTTTCATTTGAAAGAATTTAGGGATAATATGTTTGTAAAAATACTTCAATGATTCATTGTTGTACCTTAAGAGTTATTATATTATGGGATAAGACAAAATCATTGGCTAAGTCAATTTCCATTTATCTACAGCTGTCATTTATCTTTCGATCAGTTTTTCTTTAATTGTATATTTAGCACCACCCTGAGGAACCATGAAGTAGTGATAGTAGAAGTGGCCAAATATGACCGAAGCGTTTTCATCTAGTTTTAAATATTATATTTGGCTGAAGGGCATCAGTCACAATACAAGAGTATTTCTATCCTTCCGCCTGCAGTGAAAGGAAAAAATACATAATTTCGTCTGTCCTAAATTTTTCATTTTTGGTAGCTTATCAAAAGTTTGTTTAGTCTACAAACATTATAAAGATTTTTTTTAATTACAAAAACTAACTAATGTATGAATAAAATGATATAGGAGTTAGTTTTGTGCAGAAACTATGTCCTAGAAAATACACAAATTCATTTAAATAGACTACTTTTTGCTAATAAACTTTAATTTTGACCATCCATATAAATTCTTACTCCAAATAAACGTAAAGCCCAGAGGAACTGATCGACATGGTAGAATTGGGGGGAAAAAAGGAGAAAAAACAAATGCGTATTTAGTGCCCTGAAGTTAGAAAACTTTCGGAATGTGTTTTGAAGGAGTCTAGCAAACTTTTCGGATGTGCAGACAGAGCTCGTGTGGCTCCAGGCTGCGGTCCTCCTCTGGTTCGAGTCTAAATAAAGCGGCGGCTCTCCCCCAGTGGAAACGGCGCGGAGCGGCAGGAATGCACAGCGGACAGCAGCAGCGTCTCCGTCAGACGTGACGTCGCTGGTTCCCCGCTGAAAAACTCCACTCGGTCAAAGTTTTCCAGGAGGAGAGAGAGGGGGGGCCCAAAACACCGCCGCGGTTCGACCGGAAGTCCCGGAATGTTCGGGCGCGCGCCCCGCGGCTCCTCACTCCGTTATCGAAATGTTGGACCGCCGCGGCCCCGCGGCGCTCGCGGCGCTTTTCTGTGCGGCCGTGCTCCTGGCGGAGAGCGGCCGGAGTGTCAGCGGGGAGGACGAGGAGGTGCTGGAGGAGAAGCAGCTCGCGGAGTTTAACAGTAAGTTCATCAACTCTCCGGGGGTTCGAGCGCGGCGCGGCGGCTGTGCGGGGCGGCCGCACCGCAGCATCCTGTCATTTTTCTGGTTGAACGTGGCACAGTTAGAAGGATTCAGGGTAC